>NC_041225.1:25946192-26004916 GCF_002837175.3 Physeter macrocephalus
CGGCTGGGCCCGTGAGCCATGGCCGCTGGGCCTGCGCGTCCGGAGCCTGTGCTCCGCAACGGGAGAGGCCACGGCAGTGAGAGGCCCGTATACCGCCAAAATAATAATAATAATAATAATCTAAATCTATTCCATACCTGATAATGAGACAATAAATTAATCATGGTTAAAGATGTTTGTGTGTGTGCATTTAAATATATGTAATAAATACACACATAGAAGAAGAAGTCACCTTCAGCAGCCCCATGTCTGCTGGCCTCTGTTACGAGCTCTTTGGGTCACAGGCTGTCGGTTATTGGGAAACAATGGAGAAAGAAGATTCCACCCTCAGCCCTTAGTTTAGGGTCTTTGCACAGGATGTGGCCTCCTTCTGACCTGGGCTTGCATCTCATTATTGCAACTTGTGAGCTCATGTTATCCTGGACGAGTGACAGGGTTCTCTGAAGATGAGCACAGGGGATCTGCTCGTCGTGGGGCTCTCCCACGTGGAGTTCCTGTGAGTGTTAAATAAACGTATGCGTGCACACACACACGCGTGAAGCACAGGCACGCAGAGGTCCAGCATCTGAGGTCCTGGTCTTACTGGCTCATCAGCCTCACTGTGCTGATGGCTGCATCAGGCCATTTAACCTGATGCCGTTACGTATCCAACTGGCCTAATTCTCATTCATTTTTGAGATTTTATGCTCAACAAACTCTCCAAATACAATTCAGTGTTTACGATCTATTCTCCATTCCGTGTTGTAGCCGTGCAAAGAAGGAGTCTTGCGCTGCCTGTTGTTTGAAGACACACCCCCACACACCCCCACACACACCCACACACACCCACACACACAGACCCTCATGCACATCTTCTGAATTTCGGGACAAGCGAAGGCTTGCTGAAATGTAACTCTTTGTTAACTCTCAGGTTTCTGTGCACACAACACAAGTTAATAAGTAGCTGGTGTGGAACAACCATTGCTTTTGAATATTGATTTACCCACAATTAGTTTCTAACTGTTGACAACATTTAGTTACTTAACTTTGATCTGATTTGCTTCTGTAGACTTTGCGTAGTGTATGTCTCAATTTCACCTTTGTGAAACAATAGATTGGCTTGAAACTCTTGATCCTAACGGTGTTTTGTGTACTTTACTAGCAAATGAGCGTCAGGGACAAATATTGAAGAATTAGAACAGTGGGTAAGATTACCCACTGCAAATTCACTCAGCTCCACGAAGGGCTTTCTAACCGTCTCTCCTCCCTCCACCGTCCAGCAGCTGCTCTTGGTTTCTTCCTAGACCGAGATCATTATTCCTTTTCTGGCTTCCAAAGCTTTACCGCGTGTGGCCTCACTTTAGCCAAACAGCCAGCTCTGCACCTCTCCCCATCCTGTGCCTTGGCTGCTGCCCTCACTACCACCTGCTCTCCTGCCCCGGGAGGGTGGGGCGCCCCCAGCCTGCACCCAGGTTTGCAGCCACATTAAGCGGAATAAATAAATTCAACCCAGTCTCATCTCTCAAAACATGCAAAGGGCAGAGCTGGACGTGGTCAGTGCCTGACGTGGGTTCAGGCCCAGTTCTGTCGCCTTTTATTTGATCCTGGGAGAGTTCCACGAGCTTGAGCCTCAGCTTCCTTTGCCTGGGAGATGGGATGGGCAGTTTGCAGGTGACGGCGTGTGTAAGCGAGGCTCACACAGAGGGAGTGCCCGATGCACGCCCCGAAGCACCCAGTGCAGCCTGGCTCCCACCGCGTGGCCCCTTCAGGAGCCTCGAGATCTGGAGGGACGGCCAGCTGTGCCTGGAGGCTCTGGATCCCAGCGCCTGGACATGAGGCACCTGCTCACGTTGGCCGGTTCACTGGTAGACTGATCGCCACGCATCACACATCATTGATCCATGTGAAGCACTCGGCAGAGTGCACTTTAGTTTGGCTTTAATAATTTCAAAATAAAAGGAATACAACAAAATTATACAAATAACATATAACACAAGGAATAAAGGATTTCCCTTAGTCTGTTTATTACTTTCAACTTACCCCGCTTTACTCACTGTAAGCTAGTCTTAAGATCTATCTTAGTGATCAATAGTAACAGAAGTGAACTAGCGCTCGTTCATCATTCACTGTGACTCCAGAATCTCTGGGCATCGCGAGCGCTCTTTGCTGAAGGCACTGAGCGGAGCGTGTCTATTACCGAGCGTGGCCACTAGATGGACACATGCACACTCCCCTCACGCTCCTGCGGGTCTATTCTCATTCTTAATTGAAGTCCCGTTCAAGCAACTGCATCTTTTTTCTCTCTGTTCCTGGAGCCGTGAATTTTTATAACATTTTTCATTGTCTTTTTAATAATCCTTGAAACTTGCTGTGCCTTCATTTAACCCCAAAGCCAGATTACTATTCAAATGGTCCCGTTTGATAAAAATATTAGGTGTCTATCAAGTAACAACAGCTTAATCCTGCCGCCCCGGGAAGCTGATGGAGCTGCGGCCTTGGGGTTGGGAGGGGAGCAGGCAGGGGTCTGCACCCGGCAATGACCTTGAGGACGAGCCTCAGGCCCAGAGCACACCTGCGCTGCGGAACCGGAAGACAGAGCCCCGTGGGTGGGATGAGAGCCCGGGAGGGGCTCTGAAGCGGCCGCCTCGCGGGCTCATCTTACCCTGTCTATAAACAATCGGTCCTCTGGGAAGGGGATTTGGAACTCATCTCTCCCGGAATCCTCAGCTTCAGCGATTTGCTCAAGGTCACAGAGCTGTTTAGAGGCAGCTCAAAGGCGATTTCAGGCAGGAATCCTCCTCTTCTACTTGGATATAAATCATCTTTCAGTGACAGACGTGCTGAGCACTCGGGGCTGTCAGAGAGCAGGAGGTTCAGACCCCTCAGACCCCTCCCTCACCCGCCGACCTCCAGGCCCGGCGGGTGCACCCGCCTCTCTCTCCCCTCCAAGGGCGTCTGCTCAGCGTCCAGGAGGGGAGGCCGCAGGGTCCCGGGGTCCGCGTCACAGAGCAGCCCGAGCAGGCCTCATGCCCTGCTTGAGAGACGCCTGTCTGCGCTGGAAGGCAGTGGACTTGATCCTGAGACGGAGAGGCGGCAGGTGCGGGGTCAGCGGGGAAGGAGAAGGACGCGGGAGGCTGCAGAGCGAGGTCAGGAGCCATCACCGGCCGTGCTTGGTGGCACGTCTGCCCGTTTGGACTCTCTTTTCAGAAGGTAGAGGAGAACAGCTGTGCAGCTTTGGGCTGCGGAGTCCCTAACAGATCACTTTATGAAGTTTGCTCGCTGTGGGAATGTGTGGAAGGGGGAGGGCGGGGGTCCCTGACTCGGGATGGGGGCCCGTGGGTGGGGTCACGGTGGGGAAGCCAGTGTGGACGGGTGTCCCGACAGCACCACAGGGGACCTGAGAGCGGACAGTCAGGGGGTTCTGGGCACCACGGGTAGGGCGGAGGGGCTGGGAGAGGATTCCAGGGTGGGATGCAAGCCTGGCGTTTCTCCTGAAAGCTCTGAACGGAGGGGCGAGCCCGCGGCGCCCGCGCGAGCAGCCAGAGCCCCTCGGGTGCCTGGGGTGCCAGGCTGCGGCCGGAGCATCACCGGGGCGGGGGAGCCCCGGCCTGGGTTTCCACAGCATCGAATTCGTGGAGGCCCCGCTTCAATCCCGCGTGTCCCCTGACCTCGCTGAACGTGACGTGTGGGGCCGGGGCCGCTGTTCCCGCTCCGCCCTCCGCGGTACCCGGCACCCCTCACCTCGTGTTGTAGCGCACGTGTTACCTTGAATTTCCTGGCGGTGAATCAAGCCTAGAGCTAGAAAATGCAATTTCTCTTTCGTCTGGGAGACCCACCTCACAGCCCCTCTGATGCAGGACCGTGAGGGCTGTCAGCCTCTCTTTGCAACGTTCTTGGCCTGAGGCTTCCGGCCAAACATTATTAACTCAATGCAGAAACAATTTTAAGACATTTTTTTTAATTGAAGTAAAATTGCTCTACAATGTTGTGTTAGCTTCTGCTGTACAGCGAAGTGAATCAGCTACACGTATACATACATCCCGTCCCTCTTGGACCTCCCTCCCTCTTGGACCTCCCTCCCCTCCCATTCCGCCCCTCTAGGTCACCACAGAGCCCTGAGCTGAGCTCCCTGTGCCGTACAGCAGGTGCCCACTAGCTGTCTGTCTTACACGTGGTAGTGTATTGATGTCAAACCTAATCTCCCAATTCATCCCACCCTCCCCTTCCCCCCTGTGTCCACATGTCCGTCATACAGAGTGAAGTAAACCATTTTAAGACTTTTTAACCCAAGCTTTCTATATTCATTCAGAAGTACATACTATTAACCAGGCTCCTGAAACCAAAGTGTTTTCCCAAAACCCCTAATTTCTTACTGAATTTCCTTCGGTGACATTCGTTTGTCTTTTTCAAGTCAGATGAGGAAATTTTACTGTCAAGACGCAGTCTTTAAATAATGCCCAAGTAAGACCTGCTTCTCCCCGGGGGACCCTGTTCCCTCCACTTACAAACGTCAGAAATAAAGGGTCTGTCAAATGAGAAGTCTCTGAAGCGGATAGAAGTTCCACGTCACCGTGAGGTAAAGCCCGCTTTTGTATTTGAGAAAATGAATAGTTACATATCCATTTAGTCCGCCTTTCTGTCAACACATATGTATTGACGTTTACCTGTGGAACGCGGACCTTATTGAGATGATTGTTTGGGGTTGTGTGTGGCCCTCGTCCAACGGATGGGTGAACGGCTCATGACAACAGGTCCACATCAGCAGATCTATTTCTGCCATAATCAGAGGGGATTCCAGACACTTGGCTACTTTTTATTAATTGTTTTGTTGTGTCTATTAAGATCAGCAAGAACTTTAAAGTCAGTTTCATTGGCATGTAGGTATTAAATCCAATAAATAGATTATTTTAATTCTCATAGATAATAAAATATTTCTTTTATCAGAAAAGCACTCTTTCACCTTTTATTTTATTTGAATGCTTAAGAAAAACGCATTCTTCTTTTCCAGTAGTTTCTCTTTTAAATTGGGTTGTCTCTCTTCTTACTATTGAGTTTTAAGAGTTCTTTGTATATTTTGGATAACAGTTCTTTATCAGATGAATCTTTTGCAAATGTTTTCTCCCAGTTCTGTGGCTTGTTTGTCATTCTCTGGACATTGTATTTCACAGAGCAGACATTTTAAATTTTGATGAAGTCCAGCTTATCAATTCCTTTTTATCATGGACCACGCTTTGCTGCTGTATCTAAAAAGGCATCACCATACCAAGGTCATCTAGGTTTTCTCCTCTGTTATCTTCTGGGAGTTTTATTGTTTTTCATTTTACATTTAGGTCTGTGATCCACTTTGAATCAATTTTTGTGAAGGTGTAAGGTCTGAGTCTAGATTAATTTTTGTGCATATGGATGTCCAGTTTTTCCAGCACCATTTGATGAAAAGACTAGCTTTGCTCCGTTGTTTTCTTTTTGATCTTTTGTCAAAGTTAACACAGAGTAATAAGAAGTAATACAGTTGACTGTCTTAATGGGGGTCTATTTCCGGGCTCTGTATCCCATTGCACTGGCCTCTACGTCTGTTCTTTCACCAGTACCACATGGCTGTGATCACTGTAGTTTTGTGGTAAGTTTTATCGTTGGACAGTGTCATTTCTCCAACTTTGTTCTCCCCCAGTACTGTGTTGCTTATCCTGGGTCTTTTTCATCTTCGCTTACACTTTAGAATCAGTTTGTCAGTATCCAGAAAATAACTTACTGAATCGTTGCAACTCAGGCTGCGTGGCTGATGTGACGCCTCACCACCCTGAAGGAGTCAAGACAAGTTTGGATATTTTCATTGTTCTGGCTTTTTCTATTGTTAGGGTGGGGACGACTCTCTCTACAGTTTTCCATATGCTACACAAAGTATGAAATCTCTATGTACATATTTTTAAGAAGGGAGTAATGACACTGTGTTTGTATTCTGATTTAATGAGAAAGCAGAGAGGGAAAAGTAACCCAGGTGGACAGAGGTGGGAGAATCTGGGAGGATCCAGGTACCAGGAGGGATGAACTCTAGGTTTAGGCAGGATGCTGACCTCAGGCCAACGCACCTGCAGCAGAAGACAGGATGCAAGTGTGAGATCACAGATGCTGGTGGACAGCTACACTGGTGGGCATGCGGTCTCTTCTGATTGCATTATCTCAGAGAAATATGAAAAAAGCTTATTGGTTACAACAGAAAAAAATTGGAGTTACCTGAAGCAACCCGAGAAGGAAGCTAATGGAAGAGGCATGGTCAGGAGAGAAAAGAACCAGCAAGGTCCCCAAAGGCTAAAGTAACCTCACAGCTGAATGTCCTCCACCCAGGGTTTCCATGTTGGTCTCAGAAGTTGGTACCAAAAGTCAGACATCCTGTCTGGTTAGCGCCATGGGAATGTGCGTCTCCAGGCAACAGGCTTCCTGCTTTCCCCATCCCCCGAGTCCTCCCTGTTTTATGTCAACTCTAGTTTTGACTCTCAAAGATGAGACGCAGAGGTTTCTTGCACCCAGATGCATCTTAACGTTGAGTTTCATCTTCTCCCCTGTGAGACTCACAGGATATTCTTAGGAGAGGTCTGGAAAGTCAGTATTCTCCTGGGTACATTCATATCTCTTTCTGCTTCTACTAGAAATAACTTCAATTTCAAGTAGATTATTTGCTTTCACAACACTGCAAATTTTGTCTTTGAGCTAACAGTCCTCAGGGCATGAAGAAATGTTGAACTTAATGGTTAAGTCAAGGACCTTGGTAAACATAGAGTGAAGAATGATTTCACTAAAATCTGTTAATATGAAGGCTTCACAAGGAGTTCCCTATTAATACTTGTTTTTTGTATTTGGGTTACTCTGCTTTCTTTCTGTTCAGTTTGTTTCAAACTCATTTTTACAGTTTGCAATAATGAGTAAGTAGCAAAATGGATCAGCAAAATGTAAACTGTAGTACATGTGAATTAAAGTGAAAAGGAAGGGACGGCCAAGCCGACTTTAGAAGATGGGGTCCCCTGTGAGGAGAAGGAGGGCTGTAATTTGACTGGGTGCGAATATCCAGGGGTGTTGGTAACATTCAGTGTCTGACAGTGTAGACAGAGGAGAGGCAATTTCCTTGTTTGTTAACTAAGCGGGTTTACCTGGTAGAGTGTGTACGCTGTATAGGCGTGTAAGATGCAGCTGTAAGAGGATAAGCCTGGCCATGCTGTGAAAATGACAGATAATTTCATTATACACATATTTTATTTGGGGCACACAGGTGTTCAATAAATGTGTGGAAGTGATTAATAGAATTTCGGAGTCTTGGCTTTAATTGTGACTATGAACTTTTAAGATCTGGATGATTAATATCATTTTCATAAACAATTGAATTATCTCCTTTAGTTAAATTGACAGTATTTTTCCTCTGTGTTTGTCTGATATATACTTGTAATTAAAATATGATAGTGCGGACCTCAAAAATCCAGAACAGTGCAAAAATGAAATTGTGTCTCATGCGTTTGAGCTGATTAGTTGAGAACGTTAATTAGCTTAAAACAAAGGCACGTGAAACAATTGATCAGCTCACCTCCTGCCTCGGTGAATCAATCGTTCATTTCAAGGGTCTCTGTACTGGCAGCGGAGATGGCTCTGGGCCCCGGAGGCTCAGGAAGCCACAGTAGGGGACACGGGCGTCCACAGGCCCTGCCCACGTGGGTCCCGTTTCACAGGCAGAAACTCCCACGGGCCGTCGGAGGAGGGCGCTGTGCGGTATTTCTATTAGAAAGATGGTTCTAATTTCTCTGACTCTGTGCCATTTTGTCACCATCCCCAAAGCAGTGTTGTTATCAATTAGAAGCTAAAGGGGCACCATCTGATGTAGGTCACTGTTTTCACCGACGCACCAAAGTCCCAGCAGATTTCAGAGCTGGTCACGCCCAGAGGCAGGAAAGAAGCAAACTTCCTGGATGTGGTGTCCCCCCCGTGCAGTAACCCACAACTTGTGCATGTGTCCCCTCTGCTTTCATGCATGTCTGTTACATGTGTTGGATGTAAATCATCCATTCATATCATTTTCTTTGAAATAGCCGGGCTGCAAGAGCGCTGAGGACTATGGCTGGATAAGCACTTCGTGCACAAGATGGCGGAGGCGGGGGGAACGTTTCACCTGAGATTCCTCACGAGGGACATAATGACAATGGTTATTTGTGATCCTTCCCCAAGTTTTATTTTCATGGAGCCTTTTTATGTACTTATATGCACGGCAACGAGGCATGTTTTAGTAAAAATTGAGTCATAAGCATTTTTCCATCTTGTCCTGCAAACTTATAATTAAACCATTTGACGGTTGTACCAGCGATATTTCAATGGGAATTCTCATCTGCGTGGTTGTTTACATTCTTACTAATTATTTCCTTTTGTTAAGACCTCATAGATAGGATGACAGTTCAAAACTCATTAACATTTGCCCTCCCTTTTGCACATAATGCCAAACTCAAAATTTTACGTTGGATGGGAACACAGATGCAGAAAAAACTGACAATATAGGTGAATGGCTGCTCTCCAGTGAGGGAGGGAACTTCTGGATAGTAGTGAATTTGTTCACACCCAGCGCACACAAACCTCAAACTGTCCAGAGTGTCTAACCTTCTCACGCCCCGCGCCGCTCCACGCTCTAACCTGAGAAAGCTGCCGCTCCCTAGAAGTGTCACTTTTCTGTCTCAGGCCTTTGGAAGCGCTTCCTCATTCCTCTGCCTGGAACGTGTTTGTTTGTTTCTCGCTGCTTCACGTTCACACGCGTCACAGCCACTGCTTCCTCTGGGAGCTGCCCCGGTGACCCAGCTTCCACCTAATTCCCCTTTGCTCTCCTGACCTCTGCCCTCTGGCAGGCTCGCGGAGACCCCACCCTCCTTGGTGACGTGTCACCGGAACACGGTGGGTCCCTGTGGACGCGCACGGGGCCAGCGTCCCCTCAGTGTGGCCAGAGCGGCTCAGCCCGGGGTGGCCAGTGTCCAGCCCCCGGGGAGCAGATACCAATGCCCCTCAGGCAGGTCTGCTTTCAGACTTGCCCTCAAGTTCCCTGTCCCCTGTGCATGGGATAAGGTCAAGTCAGGACCCCGCACCAGCCCCCTCTTGGGGCTTCCTCTCTGGGGACCACGCAGCCTCCCCGGGGGCCCCACCTGCCACCCAAATTCAAGGCATGAAAGTTTTGTCAAAGTTCAGACAACCGGTCACTCGGAGCCGCCCTGGTGGGATGCCTGGATGTGGTACCCGAGCCAGCTGGGCCTCCCGAAACCAAGCCCCACACGCCGGGGCCTGAGACCCAGAAGTTTGTCTGTGGTCTCAGCGCTGGGGGCTGTGAGCCTGAGGTCAAGGTGAGGCCTAGGGAATAAGGGCCTCCTCCCCACCCGAGGAGGCTGTCAGGACGGAGTGACGAGAGGATAAATCTGGACAGAAATCTGTTCTACCAAGAGAGGAAAGCTGCTGAGAGGTTGGGTCGGAGCGGCTGGTTTAGTAGAGATGGGATGAACTGAGACGGTGAGGGGGTGAAGGGTGAAGTCAGGAGACTCTTACAGGGACACAGAAGGTGCAGAGACACCCCCAGAGCTGCTGGGGATTTGTGACCACAGACGGCTGGGCCAGGATCCCAGGGAGCGCTGACCCAGGAGGTTAAGGTTTTGCAGAAGCGTGGGTCACACTTGCATCTCCCCGGAGCAGGGTGCCTCCCGTGTCTGTCAGCGTCCCCAGCCCTGCAAAGTGGAAAAACGTGGTCTCCATGGTTTGACAGGGTCAGGGTGGGCCTCCCTCAGGTGTCAGAAGCTCAGGCTGACGCATCGCGGCCCCTTGTCACCAGTGCCCGAGCTCTGAACTCTCAGGAGAGGCCGCTGTCCTTCCAGGTTCCTAGACTGGGCTTTGGGTGACAAGAAGGAAGGAAGGTGACTTACCGGCCACACCTGTTCCTTGAAGTGAGCAGGGCTGCGTCTCCTGGAAGCCACATCGGCTCCTTCCCCTGGACGTGCGGCCCAGGCCTGGGGGGCGGACAGCCCTCAGCCTCAGGCTTGCTCTCTCTGTCTCTGTCTCTGTCTCTGTCTCTGCCTCTCTCTGTACGTCTGTGCCAAAGCGGATCCAGGGCCGAAGGTGGCTGGACGGGCCTCACGCCACCTGCTTCGGGCCAAACAGACTGTAGCCAGAAGAGTCACAGGCCACGAAGCAGATGGTAACCAGGTGTAGGTACTTGGGGGTCACAGGGAAGCATCGGGGCGTTCGTGCCACACACAGGGAGGAGGGGAGAGTGCGTGGCTGGGAACTGGCCTCAGGCCTGGGGCGCCCAGGACTCGGCATCCCGCCGACTAAGGCACAGCGGCGCCGGGCCACCCAGGCACACCTGCCGGTCACCCCCCTCCGCCGGCGTCCCAGGTGTCAGCAGGGCTTGGACACGCATCTGAGGGGCCCCCCCAAAAGACCTGTGGCTCCTGCTGTTTACCCGCTCCCCCCCGCCCCACCTGGAGCCTTGAAGGAGGAGGGGGCGGAGCCAGTGAGCATCTCGGCCGGGGCTTGTCTGTCTCTCTGCACCGAGGAGGGCTCCCGATGAGGCTGCAGCGGGCTGGGGGGGCGGTGGTGCCACATGAATAGAGATGCTCGCACCTGCTCTGCTCCCGAAAGGACGGACAGTGGCTCCGTGCTGGGGCCGTTCCAGGGCGCTTCCCCTAACGTTCAGGAAGCGCAGGAAAGGGCTTTTCCGTCTTTCGTTTGATGCAGATTTTTCCTATTGAGAATCAGCAGCTGGAGAGGTTTAATAAACAATTTCCAGGTTGATTGTCAATGAAGTGTCATGGAATCCAACAGCTGTGTGTTTGTGGGCTTCTTTTTTTTTCCCAAAAGCAGCGTTTCCTAGGAGCAGAAACACTACCGATTTGCACCATCTTTGCTGCCCCTTCATCGGCATCAGTGCCCAAAAGAGCTAAGCAGTCTCTGAATTATAAAGAGATTTTATGTTTTCTTTATGAATGGAAGCACTTAGCCTAAGAGACTGGAAGTGGAAAATTTGGGTCACATTGAGGTTTTGGCCTCAGAGAAGATGGGGGCGGGGGGTGACACGTGCACACATGTCACAGAGACACCTTCGGACAAGCGACCCCACAGGAGCCGTGCCGTGCCCTGGAAGAGGCTCCGTGGTCCTGGGAGAGCACAGGGAGGGCTCTGCCCCCCTCCCCGTCCCCTCACTGAGCCCCTCGACTGCAGGCTGCCTGCAAACTCAGAGCGCTGAGGGTAGAGGGAAGGGTCTTCGCCCGCGACACAGGACACAGGGACGTGCGGACGCTTGGGGGAGTGGGGTCCCGGCGGGCGGCGTAGCGGGTGGAGGCAGAGGCTCCCCAGCCAGGGCTCTAGGGGCCCCTATTCTGTAGCCATGAAGGCGTTTTGGTGCTTTCTGAGCTGTCTTTCTCTCATCTGTCCTCCACCCGGACCTGCGGCCCTGGCCCTCGCCCTCCGCCCGGGCCTCCAGCGCCCCGCTCACCTTGAGGAGGCGGAAGGCCCGTCCTCCTCCCACGCGTGGTCACCGTTAGGCGGGCCCGGTGACCCCCAGGGCACAGCCGGCTGCGCTCCCGCGGGGCGGATGCGAGCCTCCTCTCGCTGTCACCCCGGGCGCGGTTCACTTGCTCCTGTCTGCAGAGTCAGCCCGCGTTGCAAAGGTGTCTGAACCGCCACCCGGCACCTGGAAGTCTCACGCGGGCTCCAGGTGGGCGACAGGCATCGCGGGCTTCCCCGGGGCGTCCCGGAGACCCCCGGCGCGCGCCCTGGGCTCCCAGACGCCTCCTGGGTCCCTGTGTCGGCGGGGATGCGTCCAGAGCCCCGCCGGGCGGCGGGGCGGCACCGGGGCGTCTTTCTCCCTCCCGGGCTCAGGGGACGCACGTTCCCGGCTTCTTTCTCCCCGGGCGGTGTCTGGGCGTCGCCAGCCCTGTCCTCGGGTGTGGACGGCCCTGGACTCGAAACAGCCCCTGCGGCCTGGCTTCCTGCGCCTCCAACCGGGAACGCGCACCCCTCCCCGGGGGAGCCGCCGCCGGCCGCGGCCCCCCGCGCGGCGCTTCCCCTGCCGCCGAGTCCGGCGAGCGTGCCGCGGGCCTCGAGCGTCCGGGCGTGTCCCCAAGCGCCGCCGCAGCTCGCGTGGACGCCCCTGATCTGGGCTTGACGATCTGGACCCTGGCTTCGCTCCCGACCGCCGCCGCCACCGCCCCCAGCGCCTCTGTTCCCTGGGCCGCGGGGCCCTGGGCCGTTTGCTCCCCGGAGGGCCGGCTGCGCCTCCGCTCCCCCCGCCCAGGGCTTCCGGGGCGCCAGGAGCCCCTCTCCTGGGCCGACGGACAAGCGGGCTCGCTGTGCGGAGCCTCGCGGGCCCAGCTTCGCCCGCCGGCACCCAGGCAGACGGCTGCGGGCCCGGCCCGTGAAAAGTTGTCGATGGGTCTGTGAACGCCACCACTTGGCTCTTTCACTTTTTACTTACAGGCCAACTTCCCGAGACACACGTGCACGTGGGCGGGACACGACACGCGTCTCGGCGTGAAAAGCACAGCGTTTCAGACCTGCTGGCTCCAGCCGGCCCCGGCTCGTTCCTCCCCCCAGCAAGAGTCCGCCCTGAAGCTGGAGGCCGGGGGCCTTTGCCATAGTGTAGAGGAAAGATCACCACGTGTCTGAGGTCTAATCTGAACACAGTTTAGGAATAAGCTGTGTTTTCTGCTAAAACTCCTTCCTGGAATCATCTGCCTACGTTAAAACCAATTAACAGACAGCACAAGAACAATCGAAACAAACCAGTTTGCGTATTCCGGAATCCTAATAAGGCTCCTGTTCTCTATGATTCTTAAGTAATCACAGCCGATTTGGTGCGGTCTCCACGTCGGGGTTTTACTTTATCACGACGCACGCTCCTGCCCTCCCCGCTGCCCTCCGACCGGCCCCACCTCCTTCCGGTCAACTCCGGTCCCCTCGACAGGGAAGACAATAGCACAGTAAGTGCTTATGATTCTGTTTTCTAACCCATCGGCATCGTACCACTGACTGCAAAACAAAAAGCAGTCCTAGATATACTTTTTTTTTCAATCTGATCTAAATGTAACTAAATGGAAAAGAAAGAGAGAGAGAAGAAATTGGATTTAATGTTGTTATTTCTGCCAGCCTGAGCCCAAGTGAGTTTGTAAACATCTGGGGCTCCTGACGGCTCAAAACACTCTCCCGTGTGTCCTGTTGTTTGTCTTTCCTTCAGCCTGCTGTGCGCTTTCACGCGAGTCCTCGCGAAGGATGCCGTGACCGCTCTGGTGTCCTTGAGTGGTTTCCCCTTCCTGAGCCATCAGACGCTGCTGCATCTAAAAATCCAAATCCCTACCTTACGTGCTTTCTAATGTTCCCGAGACGCCCCCTCTCAGAATCACAGGTAACTTACATCTACCTCGCCTCTTATTTCCAAGCAAACACACAAATTTCCCAAGGTCGGGGTGTCATTTGTGATCAGGGGGCTCTTTCGGATCTACAGACACAGCTCTATGATAATGTCGACTCCCTGGGAACTTTCAGTCGTCTGTCGCTTCGATGCTGGAGTGTGTGCTTTCCTGCACAGCTGTGGCCACATGTTCAGTCATTACGGGAAAGAATTACACGGGAAAAATCAAGCCCTCAATGTCTTCCCACGCCTTCTATTGCCTAGAGGGATCCACTCGTTAACGTCCTGGCATGTGACTCACTTTCCCAGTAGTTTCAGGGCCGGCACCACGTTTATCAATAACGGTAAAATCCGTAAATAAACGATCACCACAGTTAGTGCCCGCTTCCTGCATTCCAGACCCTCTCTAAAATGTCCACGGTGTATCTTGTCTAATGCTCACAGCGCCCTATGAGGTAGCTGTGACTCCGCCTCCACTTTATCTGTGAGGAAACTGAGGCACGAAAGGAGAAGATTTCTCAAGGTCTCACTGGGGCACGTGGCCCAGAGGCATTTCCACCCCATCCCTGCTCTGAGCCACGGACAGAGTCGGGGCAGAAGCGGATGGTGCTCGCAGATCCTCCTCCGCCCCGGCAGCCCCGGGCAGGTGTCCCGTGGCCGCACCCACTGGCCCTGCCGTCTGGCGGGAAGAAAGCAGGGGGCGGGCTGGCGGGTGTGGCCTGGGGACCCCGAGCAGCTGGGGTGCACCGCGGACGCTCCCGTGAGCAGGTGAGGATCCCACCCCACGCTTCTCACGGCTACGCAGGCTTTTCCAGGCGCAGCTCCGGAGAAAATACCCGAATTGACTAAGAAAGCCTTGAACGGATGGAGTGTAACATGAATTAATAAAGAGCAGTGTGCCAGCCAGCAGAAGGAAGGTTTGAAATAGTAATTATATTCAGTTTCAGAAAAACGAAGACAGGTTTTTTGCACCTCGAGGCAATGACCTGAAAACTTCACACCTGCTCTGTCTTGACAACACACACACACAGGCTTTTATATCCACCTGCACACCTGCCTGATACACACACAGATGCACGTGTGTGTGTGCGTGTGTGTGTGTGTGTATGTCACAGGACCAGAAAAGTGAACGGATCAAAACCAACTGTAATGAACAAGATGCGTAACCTTCTCCTGTCCCAGGAGCCTGAGCTCAGCTCCTTTGCCCCTCCCCTCATCCCTGCGGCCGCACCTCTGACATCTGTCACCACAGGGTAGTTCTTGAACATTATAAGGACCGCCTGCCAGTGAAAGTCCACTCAGGAGACAGAAACCAGGCAAGTCATTTTAAGAGAGACAATTTAAAACAAAAACTGTTTAGCCAAGCACTGGAGACCTGAAAGGGTCACAAGACCACCCCAGGCGTCGGAGTAGCGACTGGGGACGGGGAGGCTCGAGAGCTGGCCTGTGGCCGGCAGGGCACGGGAAGCAAGGGAGGCGGGCCGGGACCCGGGTCCACCCCCCTGAGGCCCACACTGCTCGGGGTCCCTTCAGTGGACAGCCCCGGGGCGCGTGCAGAGCGCAGGCGCAGGCGTGGTGTATGTGCTCGCCCAGGCGTGCGCACGCAGCTAGATTGACTTCTGCGTTAATCTGCAGACACACTAAAATAAACACGGTGCGTCTGGTGCACCGCGATCCATCCAGCAGTTCCCCGGGCTCCTCTCTAAGTTCTTTTTCCGGCAGTAAGACCCGCCTCTCCCGGTTTATAGGACGTGTCCTCATTCGGTGAACTCAGATTCAAAGGCGCAGTGGTTCCAGAACCGCTAGCCTTACCCTCTGCGAAGCAAGCTCACCGACAAGAAGGCAGTGCTGTTTGCTCCTGGCCTAACAGCGTCTTGTTAAAACTCGGTTCTCCAGAGTTACTCGGGTTGGAACCTTTCCCTCCTTCAGTGAGGTGTGTCACCACCTGTGACTCGGGTACGTTCATTGCCCTGCTCTGCGTTCCATCCTGGCATCCCAGCATATTGGCTGATTTTTTTCTAAATTTGTGTACGTGAAAATTCACTTTGTGGTGTTTGGTTACATGCTGAGGGTCACGTATGCACCACCAGAGCCCCTCGTGGAGAAGTTCTACCATCAGAAATGATCCTGCAGCCTGCCCTCTCCAGCCCAGCCTTACCCTTCCCCAGCCCCTGACAACCAGGGATCTGCTTCCCACCCTGGTCCCTTTGCTTTTCTCAGAGCGCCATCTATTCACGCAATGTGTAGCCTCTGGACTGGCTTTTCTCACTTAGCAAAATGCAATTAAAGTTTATCCATGCTGTGTCTGATATTTGCTTAATACCTTTTTGTTGTTAGGTAGTAATCCATGATATGGACGTACCAAGTTGTTTATCTGTTCTCCTTTTAAAGACCACACAGGTTGTTTCCAGACTTTTACTACGAGTGAATTATAACTAGAGACCCTCTAAACCTTCCTGTACAGAATTTTACAGGAACATAACATCCTAGAAGTCAGATGCCCATGGTGTCACAAAGGGAACATCCCCAGGGTATTAATAGATACTGTGACCTGGAGCCCTGGTCACACCTGGAGCCCATGAGCGATTCCTCCCAGATGATGATGTTAAACAGGGGCAGGAAAGATGAGGAGGGGCCGAAAAGCGCCGCAGGCCTCAGGGCACCGCGGGCAGGGCTGGCCCCGAGCTTGGCCACGTCGGACGCCTGATGGATATTGAATAGGAATTGCTGAGCAGTGTCCCCACTTACAAGGATCCACAGCCATGTCACCTTTCCTTTCAGGGGACACCTGCTGACATGAATTCTGAGTCGAATTGGGTGGGTTGGAGGCCACCCAGGCGGACAGGACCGCAGGGGATGGTGTGTGGTGACTCACAAGCTCCCTGCAGGTTACTCTCGACGTTCTCAGAGTGATTTGAGCTGATGGCCGTTGTTTACAAGGACACGTGTATACGAGTGTTCAAGGATGCAAAGCTTGGAACGTGGCCTCAAGCCACACACGATAAATTTGCACGTGATCTGCCTGAAAAAAAGTACAACTGAAATAAAGTTGGCTCTCCCTCCACCAAATCTACATGTTTTTTATGGTATTTTTAGAAAATATTTTAAATGTCTATACTGCTGATTTTTCAGTTTTGGTAGTGGCTTCCTTATTTCACATCTGTACGGTAAGAGTGTTTTCAATTCTTAGAAATAACTGAAGTCTCTTAGGAGTAGAATTTCATGTTTGGCCGAGGGGCATGGTGGGGTTTCCCTTGTCACGGGGGGCAGTGAATGTCACACTGTCCACTGAGCGACCACCATGCAACACATGTACTTCTCATTGTTTTCTGCTTGAGCTTATTGACCCCTGAACAAACCTTTGAGGTAGTGCTCTTATCATTCCATTTATAAATATGGAAATGAAGGCTTGGAGAGGTCACAGGAGCTGCATAAATTAAGAAGCTCCCAGATGACGGAGCCAGGACCAAACCAGTCAGTCTGATTCCTAAGCCTTACTTCTAACCATACGCCATAGCCATAGTTTGGAGGAGTCAATAATTCATTGTTGTTGTTTTTTTAACATCTTTATTCGAGTATAATTGCTTTACAGTGGTGTGTTAGTTTCTGCTGTATAACAAAGTGAATCAGCTATACATATACACATGTTCCCTTATCCCCTCCCTCTTGTGTCTCCCTCCCTCCCACCCTCCCTATCCCACCCCTCTAGGTGGTCAAAAAGCACCGAGCTGATCTCCCTGTGCTATGCGGCTGCTTCCCACTAGCTATCTATTTTACATTTGGTAGTGTATGTATGTCCGTGCCACTCTCTCGCTTCCTCCCAGCTTACCCTTCGCCTTCCCTGTGTCCTCGAGTCCATTTAATTCATTGTTAAATGAATGAAACCTTTGAAGTATTATATTCTCTGACAGATGAGGAACATGAAGTTCAAAGACTTCTGGCAAATTGCAAATAAGTGGGCAAATGCATGGCAGAGCCGGATTTGAGCCCAGACCTGCTCAGAAACGGACCGACACTATCAAGACGATGGCCAGTTTCAAGCCTGCACAGTCATGCAAGCATCAAAAGCGAAGGGCACTCTGACTAGGGCGACAGAAGACAGCTTCCTACACCAGGGAGGTTTCAGTTGAGAGCAAGAGCCGGGTCAGCCAAGCCAAACGTGAGTCTTTTCCAGTAGAAGCTGAGACAATAAAGTTAGGCTTTTGCCGCTGATATGACTTGATATGTGCTTTAAGAAAAGAAACAAAACCTTGAGTGTTTCTAATTGCTAGCACACTGCAAATAATTTTCCAGGAGGCAGTGAAATTTCCTGGGTGACCTGTTATTAGAGCTCAGTGTTTCTGCACAGTGTCAACTGACAAACGGCCTCGGTGTCCCTGCCTTTGCTTCCTGAGGCCCGGTGCTGGGTCCCTCCTCCCCAGCTTCGTCCTGCCAGATGCTCAGGCTGGTGTTTGCTGGCAGCTACTGTGGGCATCCTGCAGCCACTTCCAATGACTCTCAAAGTCAACCCCGGACAGCTGGCTTGGAAACGGAGGATGGACAGAGACGGCAAAACTGGCCCAGGTGGGCACCTACGAAGACTTCAGTTAAGACAGAAGGTGCAGGAAATGCCTGGGGTTTTGGACGTGAGGTCCTCGCGCTTTACACATGATGCTTTTTAAGGAATAGGCCCAAGGGCACATCACACCTCCTACTTCTGCAGAGAACTATTTATTGGGTCCCCCAGGTGCCTAGAAATGCGCCTTTCCTTGGGCTTATAAAGATTAAGAAATCACGACAGGAGACGTGCTTGAATATAATTGTACTGTAATTGAGCTTGTGTTCGGTGTCGAGCCCGCCAATCCCGGCGTTTCTGAAGGGAAGCCGCCCAGGGGCACAGCCTGCACACCGCGCTGCCCACACACGGCTCCACTGCCTCTGAGTGAGGGGAACAGAGGTGGGGAAACCGGAGCCCGGGCTCTGGGGACCAAGGGAGGAGGCGAGAGACCCCGTGCATCCGTCTGTCGGCCCCTCGGCCTCTCGTGACACACTCGCTGACGGAGCGCGCCGTCCAGGCTCCCAGACGGAGGGAGGGTGATGCAGCTCGAGCAGCCCCTGGCCTGGGCCGCGGGCGCCTCACCAGCCGACGCAGATGGTGGCAAAAGTGCAGGGAGCACGGTGAGTGGGGGACGGGCCTAGAGGCCTGGACAGGGTGCAGCTGGAGGTCGAGGGCAAAACTGAGATCCAGACTGAACAACAAGAATGCCAGGCCCGGTGGGAGATTCTCTAGGTGTTCGAGGGAGAGGGCAGGGCGCTGGCAGGGCAGCGGCCCCCGGGCCATCCTTCCCCACCGCCTCTGACCTCCGACCCCAGGGCCGTTCCTGTCGGGCGGGGAGGCCTCAGGGTCTCTGTGGGGAGTGGCCACCCCCCTCCCCCCCCCGCCTCGAAGTCCATCCGACCCTCTGTCAGGCGGCGGGGGGTCCGGGGCTGGCTGGTGCAGGACAGGCTCTGCTTCCCCACCGGAAACGTGACACCGACCAGGACGCGGCGTGAGCGGCAGCCCTCAAAGCAGATGCGAAACCCCAAGGACCTCAGACGCCCCCAGTGTCACCGTGTGGGAACGGCCCGTGGAGCACGGACCTCGGGGGACAGGTCACACTCCCTCCCACGAGGGGCCCCTCTCGCCCTTGTCTCTGTCTCACTAATGCGTGGATCTCAGCTCGGCCTGACCCCGAGTAAGAGGCTGTGACCCACTTTGTCAGTGCAGAGGTCAGGGCGCTTGGAAGTTCAAGGGCGCAGGACAGGGCTGGGGGGCAGGGTCTGGTCCCCAAATGCCCCACCGCGTCTCGGTCACCGGACTCCTGAGGATCGGCGCCCTCCTCTCCGCAGCCCCGCGCGCGCTAGTCAGAGGGCGGTGTCCGTACGAAACAGGCAGGTGCACACAGAGGCACACCGTAATGTCCCCTGTGTCTGGAAAGGTCTGAGCTACAGACGGAATGAAACAAAACTGAATCCCGCGCGTCACAGATCAGGTGCCGTGTTCACTTCTGAACAAGTGAACACAAACGAAGTGACCCAAAACAGCAGAAGGGCAGGCTCTTGGGGTCTGGCGTGCAGGCCGACGTGCTGCGGTAGCCGCTGAGCCCCTCTGGAGGCTCTCGGGGGTCCTTGCTGTGGCTGCGTCTCTCCACGCCCCTCCTGGGTCCGAGCGTAACCTCTCCCTGCCCTTCACAGGGCTGCACGTGATGGCATTTAGGGCCCCAGGCAATCTGGGGTCGACTCTTCAAGACCCTCGACCCTCAGGTAGGAAAGACTCAGGTTCCAGGATAGGTAGGGGATCTCTCTTGGGGGACATTTTCTCACCTTCCGAGGGCTTATATTAAATTCAGCGAGTTAGGGGTTCCTGCCCCACAGCTGCCTGGAGCTGTGTGCACCGTGGTGTCTCTGGACTGGGGAGGGAGCGGCGACGGGGAGGCCGGGGCGCGGGCTGTGCTCTCTGAGCCGAGGCGGGCGCAGCGCCCCGGCCCAGGGGCAGGGGGTCCGCCCACTGCACCTGCCACCCGCTCTGTGTGCTGCCCTCGGGGGCTCTTCCCCTTCGAGAGAAAACCCTGCTACCACCAGGCGCTGGTGTCCACACTGGGGCAGCTGTTTGCCCGGAGGCTGTGGGTCCGGGGTCCTAATGGCCATCGGTCCTGTTAAAGTGTCTGCGATGGGCCAGGGCGTCCATGACGCCCTGACATGGTTTGCAAAACCCTCCTGGGTAAGGCTGACGTTTTCGGCTTCCCCTGGGGAGAGTTCTTGTGGTTTTCAGTAGATTCTGAAGTGGATTCTGTCTCTGAGCCGCAAAGTGCCGAGTCACTGCCCCCGCCTGCTCCCTGCAGACTCCGCCGAGGGTCGATGTTGACAGCGCGGGCCACAGGCACAGTGAGGCCAGTGGCGTGAGGGCAGGTTCATGCCGCGGCCGCCTCCTCTCCCGCCTCTGGGATAAACCCTCGCGAGAGGAGAGCGGGGCTGCTTGTGTTAGGACGCGAGACTCTGAGCTTCGGGAAGGTCCCTGGCATGGGTACAGAGCCCACGGGACGCAAGCCCAGCACTGTGACAGCTTCGTCGGAATGGTCGCAGCACCGCCTCTTTGGCCGGGAACTTGGGGAAGGTCAGTGCGTGTTTGCCGAAAATATAACCGGACTCTGTCCCACTAGCAGGACTGTTGGCGATCATGCAGGTGAATCTTTTTTTCTTGGTCCACAGAGCTCACCGTTGTACGGTTTTACATTTCCCCTGGTTTATTCAATCTCTTGTTCTCCGTGTCTTCATATGAGACAGAATTTCATCATGACGATCCCTTTCCTTTTACCTGAGCACGGTTTTTATATTGTCCTTTAAAGTGTATGAGGGTAAAAATCTGCCTATACTTCTGTCCAAAATTATCTTTTTGTCACTGAAAATCTAGATTTGATGAGCGTGAAATTCCAGTGTGATTGTAATGGTGATACTCTCTCCTTAGCACTTTCGAGATATAGCTCACTCTCTCTCGGGCTGTCACTTGAGAAGTCAACTCTCAGATTAATTCCTATGTTATCTGTGGTGGAAAAATCTACTTTTTCTTTCCGGATATTTTCAAGATCTTCATTTTGTCTTTAGGCCACTGCAACTTCTCTGTACGCATCTAGATACTTCCCAGCATTGCTATTTTCTCAAGTCTGAGACTTAGCGTCCTTCAGCAGCCCCGGGAAATTCTGTCTTCACCTCTTCAGTTGCCCCGGCAGACAAATTCCCTTTGTTGTCCCTGTGAACCCCGACCTGAGCCCAGATCCTGCCTCCCGTCGGGCCGGACTTTCCTTCTGCTCAGGCCCCGTGTCTCCCAGCGCCGCCTCCGGGTGCCGTGTGGGTCTCTCTGAGCTCACGTGTAATTCGGGGTGGGATCCTCCAGTCTTAGCGTCTGTGTAAGGAGTCCACTTGCTACAGCCCGAAGCCAAGGCCTCTTTTTGTAGCTTAGGTTCCGCCGATCACGGCGGCGCCTGTCCCGCCCCCTTGTCCGCGGCGCTTTCCCACCTAGTCCTGTGGTTGCGCGAAGCTCTCTGGCCTTCACGCTACAGAAGAAGCCTGTCAACCCCTGGTCCGTATATGATTTCAGTTCTAGGCTTTTATCTTACTCTCATCAAATCTACTCAGTCATTTTTCAAAATTTCTTCCTAATCATATTTTTAACCTCTTTATTTCTTTAACTAATTTAAAGACATTTATTCTATATTCTGTGCTGCTAATTCCTTTACCAACAAAGATCTGCGTCTTTGTAGATCTGTTCTGTCACCTCGTTCCTGTTAAATCTCGCACATGCATGTTTTTCCTTCTGGCATTTTATGCGTTAGAGGCAAACCCAAATTCCTTACAATTTAACTTTGAGAATCATTGGAGGTGGAGGTTTGGCTGTCTATTTTTCTTGCCATCGGCTGTGAACCCACCGTAGGAGAAGAGGTTCTGACCTCCCCTCTCCCCACACCCCACCCTCTCCTGCAGGCATGTCCACTCAGGTGTCACCATCACCCGGGGTCTGGTCCTCTGGTCTCAGCTTTGGGAAGAGGTGACAGGAGGCCCATCTACACTGGGTCAGCCCCAGGCCGGGTTTCCCTCCAGGGCTCCTGCCCAGCCCATGGGAAAGGAAGCCTTGGGCCAGCGTCAGGCCGACGCCCTTCAGTTGGGGCAGGGTCCGCGTTGCTGACCCTGCACTGTGACCTTGTTTTTGCCTGGCGTTCCTTCCACCTCGGAAACCTCGTTGCCTCTTGTCGGCTCATCAGCGAATTGAATATCACATTGTCTTTGGCAGAGCGTCTTCAGGGCTCTGGTCTCACAGAAGCTGTAAGAGGACCTTCAGCTCAGCCCTTTTAGGTAAAGTGCACTTACATCATCTGTGTGGTTAATATTGACAAAAATGTTAAACTGGGAAGCATGTTAGTGATTATTAAACTGCAGTTTCTCATTTTATTATGAGTGGCCGAGAGATATGAAGTGATCTGGGCAAAATCACAGGCTTCCTGAGCCTCTTCTCCAGCTTTAGCGCAGAATGTTGCAGCAAGTCCCTGCAGCCTTCGCTCCCAATTGCAGCCCAGCGCCTCGATTCGCAGCAAACCAGAGCCTGAGTTCCCTTTGCCGACGTGACAAATGTTTAAGATGAGAGTTTAATACAGGATTCTGATGGTTACGAGATGAACTTGAGCACAAATGACTACACAAAGCACCAAGAGCATACCACATGCCGGAAGGAATAAAGTGTATCTCTACAGGGGTATGTCCTTCACTATTAATAGTCATCTGCCTGAAGGAAATAGACTCTGTAATTGAAGATAATGAGTATAATTAGAACTGAATCTATAAATCCCTGTCTTTCTCAAAGTACAGCATTCTCTGACTCTCAATATGTAATTCAGCATTTTCACCCAAAGAAAATCTCTCAAGGCTGGTGCAACAAAAATTTTTCCACAGATGCTGACAGCAATTATTGTACAGTATATATTATACACTATGTTATAAAGGTAATTCCATACTAGAAAATCACTTTAAAGTACAAAAAATTCAAAGCAGTGTATGGTAACATCCAACTTAAACCGAGACACGGAGTTTCAGGGAGGAGAGAAGGCCCCAGTGACCCCGAGTAATGGAGAATCGGGTGGATTCCGTCCTGGACAGTCTGTCCACGGGGGCGAGCTTTTTTTTATGACAATGTTGTGTGTGAGACACTTCTGCTCGGTTCTAGCCATCGGCTAAACACCAACATCCCCTAATTAAATACTCTCTGTAATATTTCCCGTCTATGTGACAGTGGCACATTTATAGAACTGGTATATTTGTTGCATAAGGAAACTGGTCCTTAATTAATGAACATGAGATAGTAAAAGAAACAAGTTAATTCCATTAAGTGTGTCATTAGCATGCTCTACACGAACTATAGGGGATTAATAATTTTCTTGTCTCCCTGCTTCCTAAGAAAGCTCTGCTGTGTTGACAAAGAATCATTAACCCTTAAATCCTCTCGTTATTTTTTCTTGGGAGCCCCTGGATTTCTATTCGCTCTTAGAGTCTTGAGGTCTGGCCACGGCACACCTTCAGGCCACCGATGAACTAAAGCAGGTGTGAGGACCCAGATGCTCTGGACTCTGCCCCGGGATGCTCCGTGGCCTGACTCCACCCACCCTCCTTGTGTCCTGGTCCTTCCACAGGGTGTCTCCCCAGTAAACCCCCTCACTCCAAACCTGTGACTGCTGGTTTCAGGGGTGTGGGGACAGGTCGCTCCCCCCTGGGCTTGGGGCAGGTGGTGTGCACGCCGTCCCAGGGCTACGACCCTCCCTCACACAGGATGCTGTGAGCGGGGGAAGCATCCTACATGCAGGATTTAATAGAATATGTTTACTGTATCATGATTCCATGATCATCTAAAACATGTGAAAATAAAAATCACTAAAGGAAGAGAGCCACAATCATCAGACCCTGGAGAACGTCCGATGGAGTTACCCTAAACCTGATCACCCTTCCCAAAGACCCCACTTGGCTCTGAACCAGCTTTACGAGGAGTGAATGGTAACAAGCTGACAAAGCAGTTCCGCTTTGTGACGTGGTAAGAATAAGCATTCCAACAAGATTTTTAAAGTAACATCTAAATAAGTAATTGGCAGTAGGAAAAACTTATATTCCTTTCACGTAAACATAAATGACCAAACTTCGAGGAAGCGGGGGTCCTTCTGGATGCCTGTTGTCTAAAGTAGCCAGAATCATCTTCATCCGAATATCGATCTGCCTCTCCCATAGAACCAAGGAGGTACAGACCCTCCCAGACGGCTTAGGAAATACAGCCGGCCTTAGTTTTTAGAACTAAGTAGGGCTGTTGCTCTGTCCTAGGTATGTTTTGGAAAACGTTTACTGATCAGCACGCCGCTGTTCTGATGAGATGCCCACATTCCTGTCAGCCCCACTCTCTCGGAAATCATTCCTTAAACACGTAGCGAAAGCGCCAAGAGAACCAAGGAGGGAAGGATCGCATATTACTAGACACCTGTGTGTGCAGAACATTGAAAACCCTGCCACGACCGAGAATCCTTGTTTGAATTTCTCACTTTTGATGGGTTGACAACCCATCAAACCCAAGGTCAGGAAGGGAAACTGGGGAGTCGGATTCAGCGGCATCCGGCGTGTGGAGTGTGGCAGGCCAGAGCTCCTGCGGCACAGGTGATGCCCTGCTGCCACCTGGTGCGGCCCTTTATGGGTTAAACCTTAGGGTCACCGCACAGCAATTAATGGTGTGATGACGTGGCCACTGTGGGCTTTCTTCTCGGTGTTATGAAAATATCTAGAAACACAAGATATCCACAGGTGTGCCGGCATCTCTGTCCTCAAACCCATCCTCATCTGACATGGAAGCACTCACACTATTCAAACTCCACATTTGACACAGAGACACTACATTTTTTATTTATTAAAAGGAAAGAACCACAATGGAAAAACTGAATTGCTTTGTTATGTGAAAAAAAGCAGTGTATTTTAATGATTTTTAAGCTATCTTTTTTATTGCCATCTTTTTTGAAATATTGAATAACCCAAAAAGCAATAATACTTTTTAAATAAGATTGCTTTAAATTTTATAATTTAAAGTTAACACCCAGGTTATGATAAATAACAATAAGGTAGAAAATTAGTACCTTAGTTTCCCTTTATTTGAGAGTAAATAAAGCAGACCTGCTCTGTAAGAAAGACTAACAAGAGTAATAACAGAATGGACTTGGAACATCAGGAAAAGAGAAATAAGACCAGAAAGGGCGAGTGTCTGGGCATATACGATGGGCCGCTTGGCTTCTTTTGAATATTTTAAATTGTGCTTGACAGTTGAAAGTGCGTATTATTAGATTAACTAAGGGTGTTTCCAATACATGACCGATAAAATTAAAGTCATCTATATCCTACAGCTTCCCTCAATCTGCCAGGTGAACATTTTATAGCTCTTTCTAAGAGTCTCCTGCCATGGAGATAGAGCTACTGCTACTACTAATAATTAAGGGTAATAGTAAGCTAACAAAGAGCTAGTATTTATTGAGTGCCAATTTTGTGCTGACAATGAGCTCTGCTAGATACTTTCCATATTTATCTTTAATTATTTCAACCACACTGATGAAAATAATTTTGGGTTCCCATTTTACAGATCAGAAACTTGCAGTTCAGTCAAGCGAACGATTTGCCCCAGACACTGAAGTGGAGAAGCCAAGGGAAAAAACCTTCTTGGCTTAAATAAACTGCTCTTGCAACTAGCGTGCATTCCCTTCTTGTCATTAATCTATGAGCTCAACCCTTTTTTCCTGAGCCTCAGGTCCATCCCCGAGACAGCTGGCGAGATACATGGAGCACGGCGGATGGGCAGGGTCCTCGTGTTGCAAACGCCGCACCGAGTTCGAGAGAGAAGCTCGTCGGGATCTGGAAAGAGCATCTTCTGTGTTTGGGGGTGAAAGCGATTGTATTCATGAAATCCCTAGAATCCTCTACCTACCCCTAACTTTGTGTCTACCTCTACCATTTAATAAAGCAACAATATTCTCTTCCCAAAGTGGTACACAAGTGTCAGGTCTTTGGGGAATTTAGTTTTGAAGATTAGTTAGGGTTCAAGAGAGTTACTCTTGTATATTTTCCAAAATGAGGACATTCTTTTCAAAAGTAAGTCCAATTTGCTTTTCTTGCAAAATCTTCCATTTTGGATTATCTTAAAAGCACTTAGGAAGTAAAAGTATTCTTCATACGCTTGTATACCATACACTTACATCTATCATATAGATTTTATTTCACGTAGAAAGAAGAGTACATTCTCATTTTAGGATATTACAATATAGAGGAAAAGAAGAAAATAAAACTCCCGCGACCTCACTAGCCAGCGGTAATTGCTGATCACACTGTGTTTAGGGTTTTATACTTAATTCTGCTCAGGCATTTACATATATGAATAGTTAGTTACGATGGGACCACACTCTTCACAACGATCCGCCAGTTTATTTATTGTACCTTCTGCCCATTGATTTCAGTAACTACTCTGAAGTCCAATGGTTAATAACTGCCTGACACAAATCTCACATCTGTGCAACCTTCCTTTCCTGTGTTTGCTGCCTTTGATTTTAACAACAGTACTGTGATTAAAAAAAACAAACAAAACTTTTAACTCTATTTCTGTTTATTACTGAGGAGAGCATTGTAGGTGTGTACACGTTTGATGGAAAGACTGCCAAAATTTAGCCCCAAATATCAACCACTTTATGGCCCCAGGGAAAACTCCAGAGAATTCCAGTTCCCCTTTATGTAAGCCAACATCTTATGAGTGTGTATGTGTGTGTGTTTCCAATGTTTGCCGGTTTATTGACAAAAATGTTAGCTTTTAATTTCAATATCTCTCACTGCCAGTGAGATGGAACGTTTTCTTCTCGTATTAATTTGAATCTTTGGACAGTCTGTCTCAGCTTTCCTCTGTGCTGGTTCCCTTCCCCGAGGAGGTGCCCTTTGCTACTGCCATTAATTTCTTGCCATTTTACTTTCTTGCTACCAGAGGTCAGAGGCCACACCTTCCGGATAAACTCTTGGTGCATCGGTTACAAGTGGGAAAAGTAAACTGAATCCATGGTGGTGATGGGCTAACTTCCACTTATGTCACTAAGGGGTGGGAACAGCTCAGACTTTCAAATTTTATTTTGGGATCCTTAGACATTTCCTTCCTTGTTTGAACATTATTCACTGATCACAATTTCCTGAAAATTGTGGGATATTATTAAGAGCTCATCATTTCAACAAATGTATCCTTAATTGGCAGGTTCCAGGGCATGTGTAATTTTTTTTTTTTTTTTTTTCAGTACACGGGCCTCTCACTGTTGTGGCCTCTCCCGTTGCAGGGCACAGCCTCCGGGCGCACAGGCTCAGCGGCCATGGCTCACGGGCCCAGCCGCTCCGTGGCATGTGGGATCCTCCCGGACCGGGGCACGAACCCGTGTCCCCTGCATCAGCAGGCGGACTCTCAACCACTGCGCCACCAGGGAAGCCCAGGGCATGTGTAATTTTAATAGCAGAAAAACTTCAGTCTCCTGCAGCCCCCTCAGATTTTCAAATATTCTCAACAAGGAGCTGCTGATGGCTCTTCCACACAGCAAGAGGGAATACAACATTTGGGCCATAGGCATTTTTGTTCTACATTCTTAGGTCAAGAAAATTTCTCTGTATAAACTCACCCGAAATCTAAAAAGACTGCTCTCTGGACTCCCCCAGGTAAGGTCTAAAACCAGAATTCTGCATGGCGTGTAGACACGGGGTGGCGGTGGGCAGAGCGTGGAGGGGCTCCGGGCTTACTTTGCACTAAATCTCCCCCAAAACCGTCCCTGCTGGAGCAGAGCATCTGCAGCCCCTCCCCACTCACCACTTGCCAGTCTTAGAGAAAACACAGAAACACACACTCTAATTTCCATGAGAATAAATCGGCACTTCTAAAACTGGTTGATTTCTATTCAAAAATACTGAGTCTTCATGTAGTAACAATTTGACCTTGCACTGATGCCTAAAAAATCAAAAGTGTCTCCAGATACTAAAGTTGTTCTCAAAAACAACAGGGCTCTTTCCATTGGCAAAGCCTCACAGGTTTTGCTGGTCGAAATACTTATCGAGAGGTTTTCCAGCAGCTGGAGGTACAGTCTAACCCCTCACCCCACCCTGAATTGTACTTTCCCATCACTCCCCACACTCCCAGGACTTGTGTGTCCCCATCGGACTCCAGCACAAAGGCTCTTAATCAGTCCAGTGGTTCAATGGAATTCCAAAAACTGACCTTATTCAAATAGCTTAAGATTTCTTACTGGTGGCTTCCAGAAAGTGGGCAAAAGTAAATGCCTACTAAGCTGAACCAGAGTAGATTCCTGGAGACGCAGCCCAGCTCCCATCAGCGTCCACTGGTCTCTTCTGAACATCCCAGACTGCAATGAAGATGTCGTACATATACACAATGGAATATTACTCAGCCATGAAAAAGAATGAAATTTGCCATTTGCAGCAACATGGATGGACCTGGAGATTATCATATTAAGTGAAGTAAGCCAGACAAAGAAAGACAAATATTATTTGATATGATTTATATGTGGAATCTATATATATATATATACACACACATAAACTTATTTCCAAAACAGAAAGAGACTCACAGACATCAGAAACAAACTTATGGTTACTAAAGGGGAAAGGGGTCGCAGGGGGAGGGATAAATTAGGAGTTTGGGATTAACACACTATTGCATATACAGTGTGCATATACACACTACTGTATATGAAATAGATAAACAACAAGGACCTGCTGCAGAGCACAGGGAACTAACCTCAATATTTTGTAAACCCATAAAGGAAAAGAACCTGAAAAAGAATATATATATATTGTACATATATATATATATATATTTGGGATTAACACACTATTGCATATACAGTGTGCATATACACACTACTGTATATGAAATAGATAAACAACAAGGACCTGCTGCAGAGCACAGGGAACTAGCCTCAATATTTTGTAATAACCCATAAAGGAAAAGAACCTGAAAAAGAATATATATATATTGTACATATATATATATATATATATAACTGAATCACTTTGCTGTACATCTGAAACTAACACAATATTGTAAATCAACTATACTTCAATTAAAAAAAGAAAAAAACTTGAAAGGCCAGTTTTTCTGTTTGCTGTCATGTTCCCCGAAGTAAATGGGGACATTCCTGGGGGCGGAGCTGCCTCCAAATCCTCCATAGGAGTCCTGATGTATTGACTGCACCCTCAACACGATTCCCCAGATCTTTATTGACTGCTTTGCTGGAATCCACATGCATGGGGGTGAGAGAAACCCAAACTGTCCGCACACCCAAGGGGGCCAGTCCATCCTTCTCCCTCACCTGAGGGGCAAGAAGAGGCACAAAGGCCCCTGCTGTTGGCATCATAGGAGGTTCCCGTGAAAAAAGGCCTAATTTGCATTATAAACACACATTTGGGGGATATTTTCATCAGCTTCGGCAACAAGATTTCTGAAATAAGGAGCCATATGCCATCAACTTGATTTAGGCTTAAATGTAAACAGCTTCCAGGCTTATAAGGATGAGAATGTTGGATAATGTTGTATTTTAAATAATAATTAGGGCTTTCTTATAAAAGAATTTTAAAAACTGCTTGAAGGCGTTTCAAAGCCTGCTTAATTTTAGGCTGTCTCAGAAACAGACAATTTTCATAATTTTGTTTTCAAGAGTATAGAGCTGTCATTCTTCCGGGCACCTTAAGAAAGCAGTTTTCTTTAAAAGGTTACAGAATGTTTTTTTCCTTCTATCACATTTCTCTTCAAAAAGTATCTAGTTTCAAAGAACAGATAAATATTTTATGTGTGCTTTTAAAATTGTCTATTTTTAATATTAGGAACTGAGATAGTTTGGTTTCATTGTAGACAGCATCTGCTGGATATGTACACACATCCAGCAGGTGTATATATATGTGTACACTTGATAGGTAGATGGATAGATACACAGTTGGTTTAAAAAGTCTCAATTGGGGGTGACGGTGCTTATATGAGTCACATGGTGACTGCAATTGCCCCAGAAATCCACCGTGTGTCTAAAAGAACGGGAAACAACACATTTTAATCGCTTTTCTGTTCTCTCAGGACCATGCCAACAAGGTGGGGTTACATGGGTCTTTTAGACGACCAGGCAAGTGACGGCAGAGAAAACCAAATTGAGAGACAGAACCCACCAGCCTATAGGATTTAAGTTAATCATGCACATGGCTTTATTATTAATTAGCCACCAGATCTGGTTTAAGCAAAATACCATGGCTGTGGGTGGAAATCAGAGGAACGTAGTCACATAACCCATCTGTAACCAAGTAACCACCCTGCCTTTCAGTAACTCCATGACAGTCAACAGAATCCTTCATTCTGTGTGTTCTGCAAGCAAACGCTGCCTCAGAAAAGGGAAACACTGCAGACTCCGCCAAAAGGCATTAAGGTCTAATCGGAAGTAAAACATAGTGAAGGACAGAAAATGAGTGGTCCTGGCCACATGGGAAGTGAGCTTAGGCTTTCTATGACCCCAGGTGAAGTCGGGAGCAATTACACCTCAGGAGGATGGAAGGACCATTTATGACAAGAGGACCCGCAGCTCAGGAGGAATTGATGTTAACGGGACTTGATCAGGTCCTGAAAATGAACGGGGCCAAGAAGAAAGAACCCAACTTCAGAGGGATGTGAAGGTGGGAGGATGGAGAGAGAAAAGGCGTCTGCGATGCACCTCGGTCTGAGATGAGGACTGGGCCACCCATGAGTCAGCACAGCCGTGCATCTTAACACTTTTAAAGTCACATTCTTAAAGTTCGTTTTTAATAAAAAGGTCATACATGTTTATTACATAATATTGAGAAAATATAGAAAACGATGGGGCATTAATCACCTTCAATACCACCGTCCAGATGTAACCGCGATGAAGCTCTGTCCTTGTGTGTATGTGTGCAAATGAGTGTGAATGTGTGTATGTGTCTGTACATGTATGTAAACATGTGTGCATGTGTGTGAACATGTGTGTACACATGTGTGCTTGAGATCATCATGTTTTGCTTTCTGCTTTATTTGCTTTTTCATAAAATATTGTACCTTGAGTATTTTCTCCTGTGATGAGACAATCTCAAATATAATATTCCACTGATTAAACTTATTATAATTTAGTGATTCTCCCATTGAAAGAAATTAGCAAAAACCTTTACCTAAATAACTTCATAAGGTAAAAATGGAAACAACAGCAACCGATTCATGTTTAAATATGAACCAGGAGGGTTAATCGCTCTAATTTAATTTCAAAAATTAAGCAATTAATAATAAATCACCAAATTAGCTACTGGAAGGAGGTAAACCGATCAGTTTGATAAAAATGGGTAATCCGTGCCCTGATTAAGTTAGAACCACTTGAAGTTCAGTTTTTCATGCCAGAAAGCAAATTCATAGCTATTTCTGCTGTTTCCAATGCAAATGCTAGAATTCTTCTCATTGTACCAAGAGCATATTGTGACAGTCTGTGATAAAAGTAATATGATAGAAGGCTAAATTTTATTTCATAGAAATTTCACTGTGCGTTTTAAAAGAATATACTATTTTTAATCAGTGGAGGAAGGTGTATGGAGATGGTCATGTTTGCTGTCGGCTTTCGTACCACATTAGAAAATTGTCCCATGGTGGGGCTGCATCTGCTCTTATTTGGTTGGGCTTTGTTTGGTTTGTGTGTTTTGCTACCCAACCCCTTCTGAAAACGTTTCCGGGTACGCGTCCCCCCGTTTGCTTCTGCTGCCCGCCCGCCACATGCACTCGGAGTCGTGGGTGTTAAGCGGCTCCATCGTGGGGTCTCAGGAGGCCCCGGACCCGATCGCGGCCATCGGGAGCGCTGGCGTCCGGGCCCCTGTGAGCGCTTCCCTCGGGCAGGGCCCCTGGTAGGGATGACAAAACTTAGACAGAATTAGGCCTTGACAGCATCTCTTTCACTGGCATCAAGAGGGAAGAGATAAGGGAACATGTGTATATGTATAACTGATTCGCTTTGTTACACAGCAGAAACTAACACACCATTGTAAAGCAATTATACTCCAGTAAAGATGTTAAAAAAAAAAAAAAAAAAGAAAAAGAAACTAGGAATGTAGAGCTGCCGGAGATAATCTCAAACGTTGTCACCATGGAAGAGGCGTTTAGGAGAATACCATTCGCCCGAGGATTTACTAAGTCTGGAGCAAACTTCACCGATGAGGGAGAAGCAAAAATTGCCTTTTCTCCTTAATTTACTCTGAGTTGGGTTTTTTAACTTGCACCCAGTGTCCACATAGGCACAAGCCCTTCCTCCACATAGGAAGTGGACTGGACACAGCTTAACAGCCATGGCCAATGAGCATGGCTGTTTCAGCCTCAGGTGGGCAATTCCCTGACCCCTGGGTCACTTTGCATGGTACCGAGGACCGACAGATGGGGCCATGTTCACATTCGGGTTTAATTTTGATGATAATAGAGAAACTTAGGCTTGAGAAGGGCCTCCACGCCGGGAATGGGGCAGAGCCCCCTGGGTCAGAGGCGCCCCTCTCGCCACGGTTAGGAGTCTGCAGGGATGTGTGAGGCCGTTTGGGGTACAGGACGACACAGTCCACGCACGCAGGTACCAAGTCATCTCGTGTGGAGCCTTCTGGGCCCCGCGGCCACAGGCCATCCTGAGTCACCAGGCTGGACAGGCAAGGAGATGGCCCTGGTCCCCACGCGGTGCGCTAGCTGGGTCCGGAGGCACCGTCTTCCAAGGGCCGATGAGTGAGTGACATCCGGACCCCAGCTCTTCCTGCCCAGGGCCGTCAGCCCTACCACCTGCCACCTCAGCCTCACCTGGGACCTGACCCTCCTCCCCGTCTTCCACGCTCGTCGGGGGCTGGGGGAGCGGCCCCTTCCTATTTTCACCCCGCGATCGGGGGCATTGGGCCTGATACTCCGTGTCCAAGTGCTGGGCCGCTGGTCCACGGGCCCCCAGCCTTTCCTGTCACAGCTTGCTGGCAGCGTCAGAGCAGGAGGCCTCGTCCTCCCTTCCTTCCTGGGCCCCGCGGGCGTCCTTCCGGGCTGGACCTGTTCAGCAGTCACGGTCACGTCCGCCTTGGGCTGTGTGGGTGGACCTGCTGGCAGCCCTTGTTTCCAGAACCCCGGGCCTCGCCTGGAGCCGCCTAAGAACCTCTCGTCGTGGTCAAGTGGCCCCTCCAGGCGATGGGCTTCCCTGTGGAGCCTCCGCCCTGTTAGGGAACTTGACAACTTCCGGGTCGAGATGGGTTTCCTGACTTCTCCTACCGTTTCCAACACGTGGTGCTCAAGTCCGTTATGTCCGGATAATCAGACGTGAGTCATAATAGCACAGAAGCTAGTTACTGAGTGTCACGCTATTGACTCTGGAACACGTAACCAGACAGCCACATGGGGATGGAGGGGAAACAGAACCTCCCAGGGTGCCGTCGGGGGGAGACGGGCTGGGAGCTGTGGGCGAGCAGTGTGCCGTCGGGGGAGACGGGCTGGGAGCTGTGGGAGAGCAGGGTGCATCGGGGGCGTCCGCGGGGATGGGTTTCCCTCTACTCCCCTACCTCCCGGGGGTCCCAGGTGCTGAGTCACTTGGCTCCCTTCTGCCACCAGGACTCAGGAGCCCTCAGTGGGATTTCCTCTTTCTGGGGCCATAACTTCCCAGCCCCAGGGCTCCAGCTTCCAAAGATGCTGAGAGGGAGAGAGCGGAGGTGCAGCCGGTGAAATCACAGGTGTGGGGGCAGACGAGGGAGAAGCATCGGGGGCAACAAGGCCCTCCTGCCACGGATGGAAAATCCAGGGTGCCAGCTGCCTGCAGAACCTCACAGAGCGAGAGGCCAGGAAGGTGCTGTTTCCTGTGATTCCACCTCTGAGAGAACAATGCGTTAATATAGGAAAGGGAATAAAAGAAAGAAAGTCAGGAAGTACTGATGTTAGGGCTTTAAGGTAAGACAAGAGAAATCCTCCCTGGGAAGTTTTGCATTTGGTGGCTCCCAGAAAATGGTGACCTGACCGGGGCCTCAGATGCGTCAAAGTCGTGCAGAGAGTGGCCTGTGCAACTGGACGGGCAGGGGGGCGATCACGGGAGTGAAAAGATTAATACACTTAGAAACACGGTGATAATGGGAGGATCGTGCTCTTAAAGCAGGAAGAAGGCAGGTACTCTGGAGGGTGTGTCTTAAGACACATTTTGAAATAGATATTATGAACGTTCAAGGGAATTGATAGACTTGCAACAAATTCTGGGTTCTTTCTATATTTCTGCTTCCAGATGGTCTTTCACTGGATCCTCCACCAGGTTATCATGTTCCCTGAGAGTGACTCGGTTCAAAGGGTGCCCATTACATCAGAAACCCTCGGGGATCACTCGTGCAGAGGGCGGTCTTTTCCAAATGACACTCTAGGACTTAACGGGTTATGATTGGTTGGAGGAATGCAAACTGACACTAAATTTTCACTAGGATAACGGTCATTTTTCAGTAATTGCTCCTTCTTTTTAATGGAACTAATTTCTCGGCATTCTTTCTTCCTAGACTTTCTACAGAAGGCCAACATGAAGAGAAACACATTAATTGATGCTTGAAATGGTTTCTTCTTTGAAAATAAGGTTCAATAATATCTGCGTTTCCAATAAGCGGAAGGAGTCACGACTGACCAGCAGGAAGCCTTGCTGAGGGACAGCTGACTGAAGAGCCTCCCTTACCTCACTGCTCGATGCCCCACCGGCACCAACGCTGCAGGTCTGCCTGGTTTCCAAGTCTTCCCTCACCCGCGTGCTCATGGCTCCTCCAACCAGCGACCTTCTGTGCGGCCCTGCCCCGCTCCAGACTGGCCTTCCTGCCTGCATCTGTCCACTTCCTGATGGACACTGCCCTTACCCTTCCTAATGATCTAATCTCATAACAAGCTAATCTAATAACCTCATCTTGGCCATTAGAAGCTAATTCTGAAAAGAGTAAGTGTTGTATACAGATTGGGAAGGCAGAAATAAACTGTCTTTGCTCACAGAAGACAGACTATATGTGTAGAAAATCTCAAAGAATTAAAAACAACAACAAAGACCTGCTGGGACTAATAAGTGATTAAAGAGTTTTATGATTTGCACTTAATATACAAAAGTTGATCACCTTCCTGTATGCCACCACTGACCAGTTGAAATCTGAAATTAAAAGCGCAATACTGGGCTTCCCTGGTGGCGCAGTGGTTGAGAGTCCGCCTGCCGATGCAGGGGACACGGGTTCGTGCCCCGGTCCGGGAGGATCCCACATGCCGCAGAGCGGCTGGGCCCGTGAGCCACAACTACTGAGCCTGCGCATCTGGGGCCTGTGCTCCGCGACAAGAGAGGCCGCGACAGCGAGAGGCCCGCACACCGCAACGAAGACTGGCCCCCGCTCGCCGCAACTAGAGAAAGCCCTCGCACAGAAACAAAGACCCAACACACCCAGAGTGAAAAGATTAATACACTTAGAAACACGGTGATAATGGGAGGACCGTGCTCTTAAAGCAGGAAGAAGGCAGGTACTCTGGAGGGTGTGTCTTAAGACACATTTTGAAATAGATATTATGAACGTTCAAGGGAATTGATAGACTTGCAACAAATTCTGGGTTCTTTCTATATTTCTGCTTCCAGATGGTCTTTCACTGGATCCTCCACCAGGTTATCATGTTCCCTGAGAGTGACTCGGTTCAAAGGGTGCCCATTACATCAGAAACCCTCGGGGATCACTCGTGCAGAGGGCGGTCTTTTCCAAATGACACTCTAGGACTTAACGGGTTATGATTGGTTGGAGGAATGCAAACTGACACTAAATTTTCACTAGGATAACGGTCATTTTTCAGTAATTGCTCCTTCTTTTTAATGGAACTAATTTCTCGGCATTCTTTCTTCCTAGACTTTCTACAGAAGGCCAACATGAAGAGAAACACATTAATTGATGCTTGAAATGGTTTCTTCTTTGAAAATAAGGTTCAATAATATCTGCGTTTCCAATAAGCGGAAGGAGTCACGACTGACCAGCAGGAAGCCTTGCTGAGGGACAGCTGACTGAAGAGCCTCCCTTACCTCACTGCTCGATGCCCCACCGGCACCAACGCTGCAGGTCTGCCTGGTTTCCAAGTCTTCCCTCACCCGCGTGCTCATGGCTCCTCCAACCAGCGACCTTCTGTGCGGCCCTGCCCCGCTCCAGACTGGCCTTCCTGCCTGCATCTGTCCACTTCCTGATGGACACTGCCCTTACCCTTCCTAATGATCTAATCTCATAACAAGCTAATCTAATAACCTCATCTTGGCCATTAGAAGCTAATTCTGAAAAGAGTAAGTGTTGTATACAGATTGGGAAGGCAGAAATAAACTGTCTTTGCTCACAGAAGACAGACTATATGTGTAGAAAATCTCAAAGAATTAAAAACAACAACAAAGACCTGCTGGGACTAATAAGTGATTAAAGAGTTTTATGATTTGCACTTAATATACAAAAGTTGATCACCTTCCTGTATGCCACCACTGACCAGTTGAAATCTGAAATTAAAAGCGCAATACTGGGCTTCCCTGGTGGCGCAGTGGTTGAGAGTCCGCCTGCCGATGCAGGGGACACGGGTTCGTGCCCCGGTCCGGGAGGATCCCACATGCCGCAGAGCGGCTGGGCCCGTGAGCCACAACTACTGAGCCTGCGCATCTGGGGCCTGTGCTCCGCGACAAGAGAGGCCGCGACAGCGAGAGGCCCGCACACCGCAACGAAGACTGGCCCCCGCTCGCCGCAACTAGAGAAAGCCCTCGCACAGAAACAAAGACCCAACACACCCAAAAATAAATAAATAAATAAATTTATTTTATTTTTAAAAAGTGCAATATTGTTTACATAAGCACCAAAAAAGGAAGAAATACTTAAGTGTAAGAATTTTTAAAACATACAAAATAAATATAAGGAAAACCACAAAACTCTGATGAAAAATATCAAAGAAAAGCTAAATAATTGGAGATATATTCTACACCCAAGGGTAAAGAGACCCAATATTAACAAAATGTCATGTCTTTTCAACTTGTTCTGTAGATTCCATGCCATCCCAATCAGTAAGTTATTTTGTGGATGCTGACAAACTGATTCTAAAATTTACATGGAGAGGCTAAGACCTATGATAGTCAACACAATACTGAAGGAGAAGAACAAAGTCAGAGGACTGGCGCTACCTGAATTCAAGACTTAGAATAAAGCTGCAGTAATCAAGGCAGTGTAGTACTGATGAAAAAAATAGACACATAGTTCAGTGGAACAGAATAGAGAGCCCAGAAGTAGACCCACATAAATACAGTCAACTGACCTTTGACAAAGGAACGAAGACAACACAATGGAACAAAGACAGTCTTTTCATCAAACGGTGCTGGAACAACTGGACAACCATGTGCAAAAGAATGAATCTAGACCCAGACATTACACCTTCACAAAAATTAACTCAAAATGGATCATACACATAAACGTAAAATGCAGAACTATAAGACTCCTAGAAAATAACATAGGAGAAAACCCAGATGACCTTGGGTGTGAGGGTGTCCTTTTAGATACAACATCAAAAGGATGATTCACGAAAGAAAAAAAAGATAAATTGGACTTAATTAAATTAAAAGCTTCTGCTCTGCAAAAGATACTGTTAAGAGAAAGAAAAGGTAAGCCACAGTCTTGGAGAAACTATTTGCCACAGACATCTGATAAAAAATTGTTACCTAAAATATATAAAGAGCTCTTAAAACTCAACAAAAAGAAAATTTCTAACTGGGTTGTTTGTTCCACATCATATGTCATCAGGGAAATGCAAATTAAAACAACAAGAGACCACTATACACTTATTAGAGCAAATAAAATCCACAGCACTGACAACAGCACATGCTGGTGAGGACGGAGCAGCAGGGACTCTCACCTGCCGCTGGTGGGGTGCAGAACCGTACAGTCACTTTGGAAGATCATTCCGACAGTAAGAGTAAACACTCTGACCGTATGATCCAGGAATCGCGCTCCTTGGCATTTACATAAAAGGGGTTAAAATTTTTATGTCCATACTGAAACCTGCACACAGGTGTCTACAGCAGTTTTTGATAATTAGCGAAACTTGGAGGCTACCAAGATGCCCTCCAGGAGGTAAACAGATTAAAAAAACTGTGGTTCATTCCAACAGTGGATTATCATTCAGCTCTCAAAAGAGATGAGCTCTCAAGCCATGAAAAGACATGCAGGAAGCAAAACTGCATATTACTATGTGAAAAAAGCCAATCTGAAAAGGCTACACCCGATATGATTCCAAGTATGTGACATTCTGGAAAAGGCAAAACTATGAAGACAGGGAAAAGGTCTGTGGTTGCCGAGAGGCTGAGGAAGGGAGGGCTGAAGAGATGGAGCACAGAGGATGTTTAGGGCTGTGAAATGCTCTGTATGATATTATAATGGTGGAAAGATGTCAGTATACATTTGTCTAAACCCACAGAATGTACAGCACCGAGGGGGAACCCAGGTGTGAACTATGGACTTTAGTTAATAGTAATGTCAGCATCGATCCATCAGTTATAACAACGCACCATAGCCACGCAAGATGTTAATAACAGGGGAAACCGAACGACGTCTGTGGGCGTGAGGGGTATGTGGGGATTTTCTGTACCTTCCCCTCTCTGTTTCTATGAACAACCTCACCTCACTCTGAAAAATAAAGCCTATTAATACGAAATAAAACAGAACAAAAAAGCGTATCTAGCACAGACCTATGTACTCAGCTTATATCTAAAAACATTGCCCAGTGAATATTTTTCCCTGTTAATCTACCCTGTAAGCGGACCAAACACACCCATGACCACGTTCAGGTTCAACATCAGCCGTGAGGCATCAGCGCCTCAGGAGGCAAATTCCACTCAGTCCTAACACGCCTCGGGAGCTACGTGTCAGAAAGACAGTCCCAGCTCCAGCTGGATTTAAAGATCGTGTCTCCACCAACGCAGGTTTTCTGGAGATCCCGAGACATCTCGTACTCCCTGATTTTGTGTTTGAAGTGACCTGAGGGGTGTCAGGGTGCCAGCAGCAAAGAGGGGAGGGGGTTTCAAAGGTCGCAGATCTGATGACCAGAAGTGGGAGTGTCTGCTTACAGAATTCTGCACAGGGGTCTGGGTCTTGGGAGTCATCGCCGAGCTCACACCTGCACCCACTCCTCCTGGCCCCTCCTAGGGTCCCTCGGCACCCCCCGAAAACCTCCCCTGGTGCGCCCACGCTTCCCACCCAGTCTGCATTGGCTGCACCAGTGTCTGTCAGACTATCTACGGGAAGGAATATTTTAATTATTATTTCCAATACGTCATGGGCCGATACATGTGTCAAAGACAGCAAAAAGAAATGGTTAAAAATCATTGAAACTGAAAATAACAGACATACAAAATACAAACTCAGATACCTTTCGCATTTTAATACATATATAACAAACAGAACGTAGAAAAAAAGAAACATTTTGTTAAAATGTATATATTATTCAATTAAAGCTTTCATATAAGTGATTAACATAGAGAACTCTTATTCACAATCCCAAATTTCTGCTTTCACGTTTTTAACTAAAAAATTACTGAAGTAGTGATTCTCCACTGTGACCCCTTATAAGCTCACTTTGAACGGAATGCACGTATATCAATATTTAAAGCAGTAACTGACGAGCGAGCTCGCTTCTCACCTATTAATTTCTCTTCTCTGAATCGAATAGCAGTCCTGCAGCAAGGGTAACGTATTTCTAAAGGACTCGTGTGACTCGTTTTAATGTCCCTGTGTAGAAGCTGGTCATCGGTTATGCTAAGAGGAAAGGAAGGGCAGATGTGAAGGTGGTTTCTTCAAAGTCACAGGACTCATTTTTAATATTTATCAAAATGAAGCCGGGGCGACTGCATTTCCAAATATCCTTTTCAACCATTTTTCAGTGGCCAGTTGCAACAGATTCTCCTGTAACATCGTAATTGATTTAATTATCTGTCAGTGAGAGACATAGATTCTATATTTTGTACCCTTCAGGGTTAAAGTTGACAAGCTCACCCTAAATATCGCATGTGGTCATGTGGTCCTCCAGGCACAACCAGCACACAGCTCGTGCTACTGGCAGATCTCCTCCTGAAGTCCCCCGCCCTGGAGGCGGGTGGGAGGAGGGTCTGCTGCCGCCGGGCCTGGACGCTCCCCCCTCGTCCCTCCTCCACCCCCTGGGGACCGAGAGCACAGACGCACATCACCTGTCACGGAAACTCGACTGTTCAAGAGAAGAGAGACGGTGGAGCACTGGACAGTGACTGGACAGCAGCCTTGGTTACAAGCTTCTCACTTTTGCCAGTGAAGAGTGAAAACAGCTACCTTCCAAGATGGCTGGGGAAGCAAGGGGGGAGGGGTGTAAGGTGTTGAAAGAATATAGAAGGAGGGAGGGAGGAAGGGAGGGAGGGAAGGAGGGAGGGAGGAAAGGAGGGAAGGAGGGAAGGAAAGGAGGAGGGAGGAAGCTCTATTTACTGTATGAAACTTGACCTGAGAACCACGTCATCAAAAAATAAGGGTTTAACCTCATTTTCAGTCTGAGCCTGTGCTGGTGGCAGGTGGCCCAGGGCCGTGGGGTGTTCGGAGGACGCAGCCCCGTGAGGGGTAGCAGGCGGGCTCCAGGCAGGGAGACCCCAAAGAAACAGAGGAACCCGCTGCCCCCGCCCCGCAGTCCTGCCTGAGGCCGGGCACCAGCGGGTCCAGGAGCCTTGACCGCCGGTCTCGGGGGTCAGCACCCCCGTCTCACGCACGTCCGTAGGCACCGCTCTTGACACTGTGCGTTGTGTGTTGAGGACCCAATGATGACTCTCCTTCTAAGGGGAGGGGCTGATGGCTGCTTATTCACCAAAGTAGTTTTCTGATGCTGGCGAACCAAGAGCCAAGTTTGGGAGCCTTGATTAAGTTTCTGCTCAGCGCCAGAGAAACGAGAATTACTAAGAAGGACTACAACATGCCTGCCTTTCCTAATGGTAGCTGGCTCTGACCCTGTTATTGGTGTGATGTTTCAAATGATGGATTGAGAGAATCATTCCTGCATCTGAGATTCTATTCATTTGCTGTCATTTGTATTCCCAAGTTGCATGTCTGAAAGTTTCCATTTCTCTTAAACACTAGGTCCCTTGGAATTTTGCTTCCTTATGAAGATTGATTACCTACAACTTGAGGCAACTATTTCTCAAACAAGTAAAGACAAATTTTTAAAACTAGCTTTGCTCTTAGAAATCCCCTCATTATCTCATTTCCAGAAATACGAATAATCTCCCGAGTAATTTATGATCTCAAATCTCAAGATCACGTAGTTTGGCTGATTTTAACGACATACATTTGGTTATACAGAGATTTTAATTATAGCATTTTGAGAGTGTGATTGATACCTGTTAACGTTTAACAGAAAGTATCTGAAAAAGGACAGTTACGAAAAAATGCATAATGATGGGTTTTCACATAATAAACTCATTATATTAAATAGGGTAGAGTTTGCGTTTAGTTTTTAATTAATTTCCTTATTCCTATAGGATAATAGCAGCCTGAATCGGAATCTCTTTACATATCTTCCCGAACCATAGAGCTCAACACAGACAGTAAACAAAACCCCCTTAACGAGGTGGCCTTGCTACCCTCATATGGGAAATAATTATGAAGTTTGGTCGCAGATTTTATTTTGCTGCCTCTCAATCATTTAAAAATCATTATCGAGGTGGGAATATAAAATGGGTTTCAGGCACCAGTTTCCTCCTTGATGTACCCTTTGAGCATCTAGACATGTGGATGGCAGGCTCAGTGGCAGCCTGTGCGTGCTCTGAGGCCGAGGGGAGGGCTGTGCGCCCAGGCCTGATCCCAGGAGACCTGGGCAGGCAGCAACCCCTCCACCCACTCAAGCCTTCAATCACATCCCTCAGTCGGTCTCCTCCCTGCACTAATTATAACTTAATCAACACCCACAAAGCATTTACTATTTACACTTGCTTCAGGCATTCTGTCTCCTATAATCTTTAAGAAAAATTTTGATCTGGTTATTATCATAAAAGAGAAAACTGCAAAACCAAAATACACAGTCTGGAGGCTAATTTAAAGGCAGCGAACCGCAGTGGATCCAGAACCCTAACTTTCAGCTTCAGACCACCCTCCCTCGGGGGCACAGCTGCGCTGCCCCAGGGACCCTGTCTCGGGGGGCATCCTGGGACACGCCGTCCCCTGGTCCCAGCTCTGTTCCGCGTGCCTGTCTCCACCGGCATCTTGTGTCTTATGTGGCTCCTGTTTTAGCAGAGAAAACGACTTACCGCGGGGGGCCAGGCTTAGTCGGCTGGACTGTGGAGGGGGACCCTGCAGAGGAAGACGGGTCCCAGGCAAGGGGTCCACACCAGTGGAGTCTGGGCGGTGGGGAGGGAATGAGCGGGGCCAGCAGATGCAAACTGTTACATCTAGGATGCATAAACAACAAGGTCCTACCGTAGAGCCCAGAGAACTGTATTCGGCATCCTGTGATAAACTACAATGGAAAAGAATACGAAAAAGAATGTATATGTAAAACTGAATCACTTTATTGTGCAGCAGAAATTAACACAACACTGTAAATCAACAATATTTTAATAAAATTGAAAAAATCGATGTGCTGTTGCCAGTAACAGGTTGTAAATCTAAAACAATTATTTTTAAATTATCAATAAAAAATTCAATCTTAAAGAAAACAAAACAAAAGCCAGAGGATTTTGACATATCAGAGCTCAAGGCCGCGGCTGGTCCCAGGGAAGTGACGGCTCTTCGTCTCCAGGGGCCACTGATGCTGTGAGACAGGAAGTGACAGCGCTTCCTGTGGGGCAGGTGGGGTCACAGGGGAGCCCTGAGAGGCCAGGTGACAGGAAGGAGGAGGGTCAGGGGCTGGAGGGGAGCCAGAGGCCCGCGGGGATGCTGGGGATGCGCTCACGACACCGGCGGCTTGAGGGGAGGCCGCTCTCGCCCCAAACCTTTACCCTCCTGAGCTTGGGGGTTTGCAGGCAGGAGGCAGGTACAGAGGTCAACCCCGGCCCTGCCCGCGAGCAGCGGGAGACGTGGGTGCAGGTCAGGCCCCCGGGCCTGGGGAGGTTGTGTTCTCCAGGCCCCCAGCTCAGGATCCTTCCTGACCCAGCAAAGGGACAGGTCGCTGCAATTTCCTCAGGGCGACAGCTTTCCTCCACCTGAGCGTGCATCAGGGTCATGTCCACGTGGGCTTAAATTCACCTTCCGGAAGGACAGAAAATAGCGATAATAAAGTTACTGAAATGACAAGGGCTGAGCGGTCTATCCACCCCTACACTCTCAGTGTCCTGAATGGAGGAACCGCGTCTCTGTCAGATCCCGCCTGTAGCTTCCATTCAGCTGACACATGGTCCACGGTACATTTATTTAAAATGATCTGAGCGCCGTGAAGGTGGTGATTATAGCACAACGCCTGCAGCGTCGATGACAGGCTGCTCATTTTCTGCACAGAGAAGTTACTTATTTTGGAGGAGCTCTTTTTATTCTCCTCAGAGGGAGGAAAAGGAACGTTTTGGGGACCCTGGAAACCAGATGCACCGTGTTCTGATTCTCTTAAATAAATAATTTAACGTGTGATGATATAAGCATTCTGTTTTCAAAAATAGTCCCTCGTACTTATGCCTGCAATTCACTGCCAATGTTCTCAAGGTTCCTATTTATTCATTTCCACCTCAGGGATGTGACTTGAATATAAATGATATTTCGGATCATTTGTGAGCATGCAGTGTAATTTCTTTCCTTGTCGCTTGGCGCTGTTGAGACGCACAAAGTCGGTGCTTTCGTGTGGGGTCCGTGGGGCGGATGAAACTCAGAGGGAACCAAGGGACCACTTCCTGCCATCGCTGGGGCCACGGATTTGCAAATGTCCGGGGTCCTCTTCTCTGCAGACCCCGGGCTCTGAGGGCAGGGCGGCACCTCTTCAGCCTCTGGGGACAGGCGCCCTGTGTCCTGTTCCTCGGTGTCTCCCCTTCAGCCTCGCGGCTTGGCCTGCGCTCTCGGATCGGGAAGCTTTACCTCCTCCGGAGAACCTGCCCGGCCCGCTGTTGCCTGGCTCCTCCCGAATCCCGGGGGCCGGCGTCCAGGGCTCGCCCACCACGGACCCACGCTCCTCCTCACACGGCCAAGACCAGGCTGGATCTCTGCTCTAGTCAGTAGCCTGCTTGACGCTCACTGATTTCTGTCGCTGCTGAGATCCCACGGAATTCGCGGCCCGGACCTCCCAGCAGGAGGGCCGCTTCCAACTGCACCACATTCGGCTTGTCCCCCAGATGCCCACCTTTCTCCACCCGTGCGCCCCCAGGACCCGCCACAGGGTGACCTGAGGGGCCTGGAGAGGCCCCGGGTCTCTGGATTTCAGCATGGACTTTGGCAAAGTCTCCAGAAGTAGCTTTCCTCCCCAGAAAGGGGTATGAGCTGCCTGGCAGCACGTGGGAAAGTCGGCGGGGGAGCGGGAGGCTGCTTCTGAGGCCTGGGGTGAGAACCAGAGGCTTTCACGTGTCCCGGTCCGTCGTGAGGAGGAAACGTTTTCACACTCCTCGGGCCCGTCATCGAACGCGCGCCTTCAGGGACACTGGCTGTCACCTGGCTCCCGTCCTGCTCGGGCGCCGGGGGTGTGCCGCGGGCAGCGACGTCGTGAGGCTGGCCCCCCGGGGAAGCTGCCCTCGGCCGGGGCCCGGCACGCCCGCACCCCTGCCCTGCGGTCGCCCCTCGCCCCTCCCTCTCCGTGTCACTCGGCCCAGCAAGGGAGCGTCGTCGCCGGGGGATCCTCCATGACCGAGGGAAGACAGGAGCGGGATCGGAGGCTGCGCCCCTGGCCGGCGCGCGTCCGCTCGGGGAGGAACGGGTCTCGAGATGAAAGGACGCCTTTGGACGGGGGAGGCGATGCTGAGAGCCACGCCGCGCAGGACCCGGGTCCGCACATCTCAGACGTGAGAGGCTTCTGGGAGGCGTCTCGAGCAGAACGGCAATGTATTTTTAGCCTCATACATCTTAGACTTAAATAGATTTTTGTAATTAGAGTCGACATAATGGATATTACTGATTTCTGAGTCTATTATGTTAAATTCCAAATTATACTGTGGCTGATTATTTAGGTTACAGCTGGGCATGATTTTAAATTTACACCCGTTAGGTTTAGCCCCTTTGATAATTAGGACTGAGGAGTCACGCTGCGCTTTATTTCCGTTCTTTTGTTTTTTGCTTTTTGATGGTGCCTCAGGGTCTGATAAGCAGTAAATTTGGAAATTCACATTTCTATCAGGAAGGTCTGAGTGCGTCTAATGCTACGTGCCTTATTGCTTCTTCATAGTTGATTTCTGATCATCGCAGTGCTGTACAGGTGAGCACAGGGGTTATACGTCAATAAAATAGTGAATCCGCACCCAGGCCTTCAGATGACTGGCAAGCTCAGTTCCCAGAGAATGTGATGAAAAGCGGGAGGTGCTCGGGAAGGAGGGGTGCCCGGGAAGGAGGGGTGCTCGGGAAGGAGGGGTGCCCGGGAAGGAGGGGTGTTCGGGAAGGAGGGGTGTTCGGGAAGGAGAGGTGCTCGGGAAGGAGGGGTGTTCGGCAAGGAGGGGTGCCCGGGAAGGAGGGGTGTTCGGGAAGGAGGGGTGCTCGGGAAGGAGGGGTGTTCGGGAAGGAGGGGTGCTCGGGAAGGAGGGGTGTTCGGGAAGGAGGGGTGCTCGGGAAGGAGGGGTGTTCGGGAAGGAGGGGTGCTCGGGAAGGAGGGGTGTTCGGGAAGGAGGGGTGCTCGGGAAGGAGGGGTGTTCGGGAAGGAGGGGTGCTCGGGAAGGAGGGGTGTTCGGGAAGGAGGGGTGCTCGGGAAGGAGGGGTGTTCGGGAAGGAGGGGTGCTCGGGAAGGAGGGGTGTTCGGGAAGGAGGGGTGCCCGGGAAGGAGGGGTGCCCGGGAAGGAGGGGTGTTCGGGAAGGAGGGGTGTTCGGGAAGGAGGGGTGCTCGGGAAGGAGGGGGTGGGGACCACAGGAGGTAGAACAGGGATGAGAAACACCCTGCTGATGGATGGTGTCCGCAAGGCCGAAGGAGGGACCCACCGAAAGGGCTGGGCAGGTCGCTGGAAGGAACATCGGTTACTGAGAGTGGTTATTTTTATGGGATAGACGCTGATACGGTGACTTTTCAACTGAACACTCAGAACAACTGATAATTGTCATTCGATCGCTTATTTATCAGGACCTTCGCATCAACAGCACTGTCATCGTCCCCGTCAGGCCGCTGCCCCCAGACCGTCAGAGGGGGAGTGCTGCGTTACCAGCTCAGCAAGGAGAAGCCCTGGGCTTGGAGGACACAAAGCACTTCACACGCGAAGAAAAGCTTTATTTTTATTATGCGAATGCTTAGATTTGATTGCATGGGAGATTTTCAGTGGTTTGATGTTTTAGCTTGGCTTTGAAGGAAAAAAAAGGACTTTTCAAAAGCAAAGAAATAGGAAACAAAGTTGTTAACGGTGAGTGAAAGGAAAATGAAAGTGGATGTTTATAAACACACCTTCATTCCACTTCTCCAGCCAGGGGCTTCCATGGAAACAGGCTCCCAGGCCCACCCCACTTCTCGCTCGGGGCCGACGCCACCGCCCCCTTCCTGCCCCTCAAACCCCACAGCACGTTTCCTCCTGGGGCCTCTGTACCTGCTGGTCCTTCCTCCCCGGTTCCTGGCGTCTACCCAGGTCTCCACCCAACAGCACGAGGAGGTCAGAGCAAGAACGAGGCCTCAGCCCCTAAGGGCTCACCTCCTCACCCGAATTTCTCGAGCTCCAGCCTGGATCTGAGGCCTCTAGAAATAAGAAATTGGCAGATGCCCCAGGTGGTGAGCGTTGCGGGCAGGCGCCTGCGCGTTGCGGGCAGGCGGCCTGCAGACTCCAGGTCTGGGAGTGGACGGAGGCTGCGGCTCTCACCTGCGGGTGGTGGGCTGAACGTGCCTCCTCGTGGACCTAGGAAGGGAGCCGAGGCAGCCATAGCCCCCAGAGCTGACCACAGCCTCCACCGTGTCCTGGCCGCGGAAGCCACGTCTCAGGATGTGCTGAAGCCTCCCTGTCACCATAGCAACAGGAAGAGCTGGGTACACTGGGTGAAAGATGGGGAATTTCAGGTGAGACCTGGAAACTTAAAAGGAACCAAATTGGATTTCTAGAAGTGAAAAATCAAGTACCAGATATTAAAAATTCCTTAGATGGAATTAAAAGCAGATTGTGCAAGACAAGAAAGAACTGGTAAAAATTGAGGCCTGTCTGTACTCGTTACCCAAACTGAAACACAGAGAGAAAAAAATGAGAAAAAAGAACACAGCCTCAATCCCCTGTGGAAGGAACAGTATAAACAACTCAAACGTGTTGGTACTTTACACCCCAGGAAAAAATTTCAATGAGAAAGAATGGACAGAAAATATATTTGAAGCAATATTGGCGGAAAATAACCCAAATTATCTGAAACAGCAATCTGCAGATCCAGAAAACACAGCAAAACCTGAACAGGATAACGACAAAGAAAGCCACCCAAGGTCCCTGGGAGCAAGTTGTTGAAAAACGAAGATAAAAAAGCAGCCAGATACAAAAAGGGATTTATTCCACATCGGGAACAATGATAAAACTGTCAGAGGATATTTTGTCACAAAAACAACAATAGGGTCAGAAGAAAATGTCACTGAATAAAAAGTCTGTCAAATTAAAAATATATCTAGCAAAACCATCTTTCAAAGATGAAGAATAAATACATTTTAAGATGAATTAAAGCTGAATAAATCTGTCCCCAGCAGATGCACACCTCAAGAAATGTTAAAGGAGGTTCTTCAGGCTGCAGAGAGATTGTACTGGAAAGAATCACGGTGCCCAGAAGTAATAACGAACACTAGAAATAGTAAATATGAGGATACGGAAAGGCAATTATTTCCCTTTCTTCTGTTACGTTCTTCAAAGGTTAATTGACTATTTAAAACAACAATAGCAACAAAATATGGTGAGTTTTACCACCTAAAATGTAAGTGGAGGAGACCAGCAGATAGGGAAGGAGAGCCTGTGAGTGACGTACAGCGTCGTGAAGGTCTTACGTGACAGACGTATGAGGCTGCCTCAGAGAAAACCGTAAAAACACAAAGATGAGTGTCGTGGTTTTGAGGGACACCACTGAAAGGGAACTAATACAGCCCCAAAGTCAACAGCGGGACAGAAAGGATAATAAGGGGACACAGGAGCACGACTGCGAAAGGCCACAAGCGCTGGACGGGGAGGAAATCCCGCCGTACTGAGAGGGCGGCTCCTTGGCTGTGAGCCCCTGACAAGGCGCTGGGGCTGCAGACTTGGCTGTTGACAAACCCCCGCCCGCCGGGCCTGCGCTGAGAGCCTGGGAAGCGCGTGACCGAGGCCCGGGGAGGGAGGATGCTGGGCTCTCCCAGCTTGTCACGTGCATCCAGTAAGCCACATCTGAAGAGTCTTTAGAAGTGTATTTTTGAGCCCCAAAACGCCCATTCTAAATGAAACCAGCAGTTACTCAAATCCTCTGCCCCAGAACACACACCCACCACCTGTGTCAGATTCACACCAACACGATTGCCTGTGACGTGAACGCTGAACACGTTTTCAGACCACGTGCAATCTCCTGTATAGCTTAGCCACGTGCACTTACAACTTCCCCAGGAAATACCGAAGGTTTAAGCACGTTTGACGACCAACCGACACGACACGTGAACGCCCTGACCCGGATACGGAGCAGCTCCCTCCCAGGGTCTCCACACCATCCCCTCAGGTCACGTCGCTTCCCACAACTGCTCCCCTTATTTCTGTCAGTTTATTTGCCCATGTCTCACTATTTAGGTATCTGAATCGTTTCCAGTCTTCCACTCTGACCAGTTAAGCTGCAGTGAGCGTCCTCTACGTAGTTCCCCGGGACTGTGCTGGTGTTACTCTAAGGTAATTCCTACAACTGGAGTTGCTGTTTGAAAGCAGGTGCACATAACAGTTGAAATGGACACAATAAAATGGCTCTTCAGATGGGCTGTGGAAATTTATACTCCAATAGCCTGTTCGTAAGATCCACATCCTTGACAATTCTACGTTCAGATTTGTCCATTTTTATAAAATGATGGGCTATGAAATTGTCTTTCATGCATATTTTCCTAATTAATAATAATGCTGATGTTTTTCAGAAACTCACTCTTTTTCTCCTGTATGAATTATCTGTTCTCAGTCTGTCCCCACTTTTTTTGTGACAAATCTCTTTATCTTTCAATAGATTTTTTTATTGGATTGTGAATGGTCTTTTTCTAATCTTGATACTAACTCACTATTACAAATGTTGCAAAAACTTCTCAGACTGAAACTTAGCTATACGATCTCTATGGTGTCTTTTTTACTTGGATTTTCTGTTTCTAAAACCATCGTGCTCACAATGAGTATTTTCTCTTTTCCTCTTACTCACAGTTTCCGTTCACTTCATCGGCCTGTACTCCAGGACAGTGTTGAAAATTATGATGGACTTACTTATAATTACTCTTGACTAAAATGGGAATGCAGCAATATTTCATTATGAAAGCACTGATATAGGGTTTTGGTGGGTACTTATTTTTTAAAAATCAAATTTGACAACTTCTATTACTGTTCTTTTAGTATTTTTATTGATTAGTTGATTGAAATTTTATCAAATGTGTGCTTTTTTGTTTATTTTGCTTTTTTTTTAACTCCTTCAATTTGTTAAGTTAATGTGTTCATCTCTTGAATAATCTTTGTATTCCTGAGGTAAATGCTATTTATTCAAGATGGATTTATGTTTCCTAGGACACAGCTAGCTTAGATGTACCAATATTTTATTTAAGATTTTTGTGCTATGCTCATAAATGAGGCTGAGCAATAATTATTTTTTATTCTGCCTTTTAAAAACAAAATTGTTATGATTTTCAATAAAAAATAGAATTAAATTCGGCAACATCTTATGTTTCTGCTGGCCTCTGTACTCACATAGCTGTGGGATGCAACTCCTTTCCTGGGATGGGCAGATTCCTTTCTGGTTGAAATGGTCTTTTTGATTTTCTTTTTTTTTGTTTTATTCTTACTTTTTATATAACTTTTTTTTTTTTTTTTTTTTTTTGCGGTACGCGGGCCTCTCACTGCCGCGGCCTCTCCCGTTGCAGAGCACAGTCTCCGGACGCGCAGGCTCGGCGGCCATGGCCCATGGGCCCAGCCGCTCCGCGGCATGTGGGATCCTCCCGGACCGGGGCACGAACCCGTGTCCCCTGCATCGGCAGGCGGACTCTCAACCACTGCGCCACCAGGGAAGCCCTATATAACTTCTTATCATGGAAAATTTCAAATACATACGTAAAGGAGAATGTAGTATAATTAACTCTAATTGTAGATGGCTTGTCTTTAGATTTTATCACCTCCTGGCCAGTCTCCTGTCCTCTGCTTCTCCCCTCCCCACCCCTCCCCACCCCTCCCCTAAAGCCAGGCTTATTTCTATCACCACACCAAGTTATGGGTCATTTCTCACTCTTTGGAGACTTAGGTTGTTTCCAGCTTTTCTGTAACCAATAATGAATGCTGCAGTGAAATCTTTGTATGGGTTTCTTTATGCAGTCGTGCTGATATGCCCAAGGTACATTTCTGTGCATATCTCTAAATATTTCCACATGTATCTCTAAAAGACACAGAAATATTTTTTTTCACTTTCTGGACAAGCAATCAACTCCCAGTTAACTCCACACCTGTGGCTGAACCATACCAACAGTTTCTGAAGAAACTAACAAAACATTTTCAAACCTGAAATTAATCAACAATAATCTCTTCATATCATCAAATATCCAGTCATTCTCCACATTTCTATAATTGTTTTAAAGTATTTAAGATACATTTTTAAATGCTTGAAATAGAACCCAGACATAGTCTATGATTTGTTATTGGCTATTATATCTCTTAAAACTCTACTAGTCTGAGTATTCCTTCTTCATTTCTTTTTTCCCCTTACAATTTATGTGTTGAAGAAACTGAGACTTTTGTCTTACAGAAGTCCTACCAGCTGGCGCTGATGATCGCTTTCCTGACGTTTAATTTTTTTAAGTATTTTCATCAGTTCCCAGTATTTTCTGTAAATTGATAGTTAGATCAAGATACTTCACCAAATTCATGGTACATGTTTTGGTGAGACTATTCCACTGGTGACCCCGTGTTCTACCACCAAGAAGTGTCTAGTGTCTACTCACCTCCCTCCCTCTCTCTCTCTCTGGCATTGATAATCACTACCACCGAGGCTCATTAATGTATTATGGGTAGCAAAGTAGTGATATTTTAACATTACTATTCTTTTCTTATTTATTAGCTGAAATATTTCTACAAAGAGAAACCTCCCTTTATCAACTATTTGGTTACCCTGAGGTACGGTTTTTATATGAAAGGCAGGATAAATGCTTTATTCTTTCCCTTTCTTTCCATTTTCAAAATTACGAGTTGTTTCTCCAGTATTTCCCCAAAGAGATCATGGATTCCTTTGATTTAACTTGTTGGGAATCATTAATAATTCATGGAATTTTATATAATAGAGGTGCTTCAGTCCCTTACAGAAATTATCATTCCTGAAGCTAAAATTGTCCCGTCCTTTCTCAGGGGAAGCTGTTGTGTTGTATCCTGAGCACTTTTCAAGAAAGTTTTAGGCTTCCCTGGTGGCGCAGTGGTTGAGAGTCCGCCTGCCGGTGCAGGGGACACGGGTTCGTGCCCTGGTCCGGTAAGATCTCACATGTCGTGGAGCGGCTGGGCCCGTGAGCCATGGACGCTGAGCCTGCGCGTCCGGAGCCTGTGCTCCGCAACGGGAGAGGCCACAACAGTGAGAGGCCCGTGTACCACGAAAAAAAAAAAAAAAAGAAAGTTGTAGTAAGTGAAAACATTATGCGGAAAGGCGCACGTAGCCTGTTTCTATCTCAGTGAATTTTTACAAGCTGCACGGTGCTTGGACCATCCAAGGAGATCACCACCAGTATTCCAGAACCCCTTTGCTCACCCACTCCCCGCCCCATAACAGCTGGAGCCCCAAACAGCTGCTCCACCTTGAGAGCAGCACGGCCAGGCCTGCCCGTTCCTGCCGTCTGCACAGGTGGGACCGTGTACACACGCAGCCTTTCGTGTCTGATCATTGCTCAGCATCATGTGTGTGCCGTCCATCCCCCCCCACTGCTGTGGTTACAAGTGGCTGAGTCTTGTCTGCATTAATCTTCTGTGAGAATCAACAGTTCACCCACGTGACTGTCCATGGGCCCTTGTGTCTTATCCCACTTTTGGTCACAACAGTGCTGCTGCCGTGAATGTTCCAGGACACGCCCTCCATGCTTCCAAACAAGAGACGTCGTCTGGTCAGCTGCCTTCCTTCTGGTGTCTCAAGGCGTCCCAGCTTCATCTGGTCCAGTTCTTTCCCTGGAAAGCAAATCAGCGGCGACTCTTTCGGCGGGAAATGGTATCTAGAGACCATAATACTTGTTATTATCTCTTTGGCTAAAATTCAAAAAGTAATTCCAACCAACTAAATAATTCATAAGAATTAGTAAATAGCAAAATAAATTGTTGTACTTTTACCACGCTTCTCTTTACTTATCAGTTCTTTGGACATGTGAGTTACAAAATTATTAGCAACCGGAGGGAAAGCAAAGTAAACCATGGTCCTGGGCAGGTCCTGGTTGGAATTTCTAACTTCAAGGACAGGTACAGTATTATGAAAACCCTATACTTTGTAGTAAAACACATGGTTGTTCTCCTAATAAAAATTAAGTTGAATCCTTATCTCACAACTCAACCATAATAAATTCTTTTTAGGTCAAAGATTTAAATGTGAAAACTAAAATCATCTAAGTGCCAGAAGAAAACTTGGAGATATTTTCTTATGATATCAGGATGGGAAATATTTCTAAGCATGACTGGAAAGTGGGAGAAGATTTAGAATTCACAATTTGATCAACGTCTTAAATGCTGCATTGTGTCCAAGAAAATGAACAAGCCAGAAAATATACAATTCAATAATAAAAACTATGAGATAGCACAGGGAACTCTGCTCAAACTTATGGTTACCAGGGGAGAAGAGTGGGGGGAAGGGATAGTTAGGAGGTTTGGGATTCACATGTACACACTGCTATATTAAAATGGATAACCAACAAGGACTTACTGCATAGCACAGGGAACTCTGCTCAATATCATGTAACAACCTAAATGGGAAAAGAATTTGAAAAAGGACAGATACATGTACAGGTATAACTTGGTTTCCTGTGCGCCTGAAACTAACACAATGCTGTTGATCAAGTATACTCCAATATAAAATTTAAAGTTACAAATAATAATAATAATGATAATAATAATAAAAGCTGAAGAATGGCCCAAAATATAGAGAACCAATTCACTCACTAATAAACGAAATGGAAGTGCCCTAAGGATGCTTAACTTCATTGTAAAACAGAGACTGAAATCATGATTTGTGATTTCTTCCTCTTAGTTTGCAAATTATTGGATTAAATAGAATTTGGGAAAATATGCATTACACGTGCTTGGCGGAATCGTAAGCCGTAATGAAACGCAGCTGAGAAGTCTACACTAAATACAAAGGGCTCATGCTCCTTCGACCTGAAGATTCAGGAGTACCAACCGGCAGGGAGAGGAGCCAGCCCGGCCAAGGGGCAAGCCGGTGGCCGTGTTCCCAGGGGCCTGCAGAGCTGCGTCGGGCCCAGGATGGAGCCCCAGGCGGCTAGCTTGCCCATCATGGGGCAGGTCCCTCTGCTAGGGAAGCCAGGTCCTGCTGGGGGCTCCTGGAACAGGCGGGGGGGGCGCGAGTCCCAGCCGTCACACGGAGGGCCACGTCGTTACTCTTTGTAAAGTCAGGCCTGATTTCACCCTCACTGTGCCCGGTTGTCCCTTTCCTCAGGGGCTGCCGTGGACATACCCGTTGCCCGCCTGGCCAGGTGTGGAGTTGCTTCATGGCAGGACGGGCTCCAGCGCCGGCCCTGTGTCCCCTCCACTGCTTCAAGGGTGAAGGGGAGTGTTTGTCGCCACGCCTGTCCTCCCACTATGACATGCAGCTAGGAGCCTATCTGTCTTAAGAATTTATCAGAGTTGCTGCAAAACTATGAAGAATCCCAAGTGATGAAACTAAAATAATCCGCGTGGAAAGGAGTCCCCTGTGGTCACCTGTGCTGCAGGCATGGCGGGGCGCTTTGGGGAGAAATCCTCTCCTAACCACTGCGTCTGCTTCTTTTCAGTAACACAGAAAGGACGCGGCGTTGTTGACCTTGTATCTTCTTCCCACTAAAAGCTGGTGTCAGAATATGTAGAAAACAAAGTAACTTAACCTAGAATGCTTTAATAGCAGTCTTGTGAGTTGCAGAATTGCCCTAAGTAGGACACTTCCTGCCGTTGAAAGTTGTGGGCTCCCGGCCCCCTATTCCCGGGCCTCGCTCACGGTGAGGTTTCTATAAATCCTGTCTGGCAGCCGGTGGTCCGTTGTCTTGGGAGCTCATTCTTTGTCTAAAGGACTGACTTTTCCGAGCAATAAGCTAGGCACAAGGTTTCCCAGCTCCTGTGCCCGCAAGGACACATTCACCTGCGGGAGATTTGGCAACTCCACGTGTCAGCCCCAGAGTTGGGGACAGCTGGGCACGTTCCTTCCTTGACCGTGTTCGTTCCCTGCCCTTCTGTGGGAGCCGGGGTGAGGTTCCTGTGGACCAGGAGCTAAGGGCCAGCATCTCCTGGACCTGGGGCGGCCCGATCGCCGGTGCATACAGGCCGCTGTCTACCTCCTGCCCCGCCAGAGGCCCTCGTCTCCACTTGCTGCGGGAAGGGGCCCGGATCTGCCTCACCTTTGCTCACTTGTCCTCGTGAAATTCCAACCTGGGGCGGAATAAGCAACCAGAGACCCCACACCTCCAAGAACGTCTATCTTTCATAAGGCTTTGCAAAAATGCCACGTCACTCAAAGCCACTTGGGTGTTTCCTCTTTTACAGTTCAGATCCTTGTATTAGTAAAGGAATGAGGATTCTCAAAAGTGGGCAGTCTTGAAAGAAGGTCGTTAAAACAGTTAATTCCATTAAAAATAAATTTGTGTTACTCAAAATGTCGTAAGTGCTCTTCGCCAAGGTACGTAAAGTAGAAGAGCCAATAAAACTGAATTTCTCTGGATATGCAGTGTCCTATAAATATTGTAAATATTTATCATTGAGTAATTAAAATATATAAATCATGCTCATATTTTTTGGTACATGTATGGACACAAGCACAAAGGACATCGAATTGCCTACTGTTTAGTTATGAAGTATCAAATTTTATAATTACACTCAATTGAAAACATGGCTATTATTCACTTTTAAATTTGACCATATATATGATGGATGACAAATTTAATATCCAACATCTTTTTTCTTGTATCAGATTCTCAAAAGACATTCTTAATTTTGAAATTCGTTAATGGTGTTAAAGGGTATTACCGAGGTGACAAAAAATCCTTTTAGGGAAAATATAGTAACAAAAATCTGTTAATTTAAACATGCATTATGCAAAATGATCACATATGTTAATGTATGTCAGTTCTAGGAGGAGGCTGTGAGTTTAGATTTCAATTTATTGGAGCTGAGTTTGCAGTAAAATTTACATGTGCAGACATGTCTCACCAACTGTCATTAACGCTTGGGTCCTGATCACAGGAGATGCTGGGCTAGAGATGTGAATCTATGACCCACTTGCCACCAGGCTGTTTGCAGCAAGGATGCTGAGCTGTTTATTCTCCCCTCCTGGCAGGAGAGCTCTTCAGACGGGCTTCGAAATCCTTCTGTAACGGGCTTCGAAATCCTTCTGTAAACCTTGACACATCTTCAGCATCCAACCCACCTGGGAAGGCTAGGGCTGTACGCCATCGATTTAAGAAAGGGATTCCTTATCTGTCAGACCTGATATTGTGACTTTTTAAAAAACCTTTGTTTAGAATGTGGAAGAAGTGAACCTTCACAATATGGTATAATGTAATTCCCATCAACAAAGGCCCCATGGAAATAAAATACATCGATGAAATAGTTTGTTGGGAATAGAGAAAAAGATTAAGAAATGAGAAGTTTCACTGCTTGAATTGCTAAGTTTGATTGAAATATGAGTATGGGACCGTCATTTTTTTAAATTTTAGAAATATGCACTGTTAATAATTTTATAATAATAGTAGCAACATTTGTGACTCCATGGCTTTTCTATTTGCTCAGGGTGCAAAGTGCACGGGCTCCTTTGCTCTGAAGTTTTCCCTCAGGGAACACCCCTCCAAGCTGTGAGGGCGAATAAGATGCAGCCCGTTAACTTCTGTTTGGCTGCATGGGATGTGTCAGCTCCTTCTCTCAAAGACGTTGGTGGATATGGGGTATATAGGAGATATATATATATATATATACACACACACACACATATATATGTGATATAGGGAAGGATGTATATATAGGATATAGCATGTATCTATAGGATATAGGATGTGTATATATATATATATATATAGGATATAGATACAGGATATAGGATATAGGACATAGGGAAGAGAGTGTGCAAGTTCTGGAATCTGGGATGTGGTGAGAAAAGGCTCTCTCCAAGGGAGACAGGAAATCTTACAAAAGACGAGGATGACACCCAGCCAGGATGTAGATGCTGACTGACCCCATGTCACCGAGTGATTCTCTCCAGCTACTTAAACTGTGTCTTTACATGTTTCCCTGAAAATAAATTCAATTAAATCCATGCTATGGGATTGTAGAGACAACTAACTGACCTAGTGCTGTAGTAAACGGTGTGTACATCTTTGGTACTGTATCTGACAGGCAGGGGTGCACCCGACACTAAACAGTAAAAGTAAGTACACACACTTGCATCATTGATGCTAAGTTCTGGCCCTAGGAAGTCCACTTGAAAGATATTTTAATAGAGGCTAAATGATAAAATAAGTTGATAGATAATCCAAGCACTTAGAAAACATTGGTTTTTTTCTACTGAAAACATATTGAAAATTTCTACTGAATTCTCTTTTCATTTTCTTTGTTACAGAAATGTTTAAGCAATCAAAAAGTCAGACATTACTGTTGACTAAACCATCAATTATTTATTTAGGCATTGCATTTGTGTTGATATGGGGCACGCTGTGCATTCATCGTTTGCTCCTTCGGATGCTGATGAGGTGCGGCAGCTGCCTTTAACATTCAGCGCGTTACCCACTGACATTTCTGATACAGAGTTAACTCATGCTTTGTGTAACGTGACAACTAAACGGTGAGACTAGTCTTGGGACCTGGCTGTGAACTTGGGCAGGACAATACCCCTCGTCTAACCTTTTATGTTTTTTTGTTTTTGTCTGCGCCGCACGGCATATGGGATCTTAGTTCCCCACCAACCAGGGATCATCAAACCCTCGCCCCCTGCAGTGGAAGCTCAGAGTCTTAACCACTGGACCGCCAGGGGAGTCCCTAATCTCTTATGTTCCGATTCCATTGTCTAGGCAGATATAAGCAGTTTTGCACAAATTATAGTTAGCGTCCCCTAAAATTTTTGTCATGTTTTCTGGGATAAGGAAAAGGCACCATTTAAAACTGTCATGTAGAAGAGTACCTTATTGTTAAATATGTATTACCCTGTAGCTATAATGAGAACAATTTTAATGCAATAGGTATATTGTTCTCATTCTCCTTTCAAAATTCATACTGACAGTAAAATAGTGTCAGGAGGTTTTCGTCTTTTCCTCAGCTCGTGACAAGCAGATTATAACCAAAGCAGTAAAAAGAGAGTTTCACCTTCTAAAAGAACAGAGATCCAACTCCCGTCAGGGCGGCGTTGTCGTGAGCTGCCTTCCAGCCTCCCCTCTGTCCGGGACGCACAGCTGCTGCCTGGCAGGGCCTGGGGAACCGTCGTGGGGATGAAGGGCGTTCGGGAAAAGCCGCGGACAGGCCGTCGTCTGCTCAGGGTCACCCTGCAGGCTCATCAGCACTGACCGGCCCCAACTCTGTCCTGTCCTTGAGCGCCGCCCAGCAGAGGGGTCACCAGGTGGAGGGAGGGGGCCTCGCTGGGCCTGAGGAAGCCCCCGGCCCGGGGAGGGGCCCCCAGACAGAGGACTCAGACAGAGGATTTTTTTTTTTAATCCACGACATTGCTTCTGAATAATGAAAGGGTTTTAAAAGCTAGTGAATAAAAAAAAAAAAAAAAAAAAAAGCTAGTGAATAAGCAGACATTCTGGAATCAGAGCACAAAAGAAAAAAATAAAAAATCTTGGTTTTATCTGTGCTAAATACCCATTTCAGACCCATCCGATTCCTAAGTCACGTGCACTTGCTGTCCTGATTTTCAGGAACGAGAAGAAGGGTTCAGTGCTGGGTGTTCCCAGGCTCGGTGAAGCTCACAGTTGGAAATTCATTACCTATTAATTAGCTAATTGAGGCAAAATGCCTTCTTTTGAGAAAGAAATGCCTTGGACTGTCTGTGGAACATTGGTTCACTCTTTGGAAATGTTTGGAAATACAACCCTCATCTTCCCTCAGGGTAAAGCAACAATAATTTTTTTTTTTCATTTCATTTCATTTTGCTTTGTTTTATTTTATCTTATTCTTTTTTTTTTTTTTTTTTTTTTTGTGGTATGGGGGCCCCCCTCTGCCGTGGCCCCTCCCGTCGTGGAGCACAGGCTCCGGACGCGCAGGCCCAGCGGCCATGGCTCACGGGCCCA
>NC_041225.1:26005082-26010334 GCF_002837175.3 Physeter macrocephalus
GGCCATGGCTCACGGGCCCAGCCGCTCCGCGGCACGTGGGATCCTCCCAGACCGGGGCGCGAACCCGGTTCCCCTGCATCGGCAGGCGGACGCGCAACCGCTGCGCCACCAGGGAAGCCCTATTTTATCTTATTCTATCTTATCTACGTTATTTTATGTTATTTTATTGAGTTAGACAGGGAAAAGTGACCATCTGGAGGCTGTAACAGATTATGAGGTTTAATCGGTTCACCGTAGAAAATACCCCCAAATCTGAGACTGTTCCTTTTTAAAAAATACACCTACTGGTAGAGCGTCTCCTCCACTGGACTGACTATAAAACCTCCTGAGTTGGCTCCTGTGTTCGACGCTTTCCCACGGCGTGGACAGTGGTGTCTCTGGAGCCTCAGCCGACCGTGTCCCTCCCAGATCCCAGATCCTGGGGTCCAGCGAAGCAGGGCTGGCAGGGGTGGTGACGGGCTCTCTCAGGGGCTCCTGGCTGCCCTCTCGGCAGCCTGTGCTCACCAGTTACACCCCCTCTTTTCTGCCCTTGAGCTTCTGTCTTCCTTCAGTGCATGGTTCCTCAGCACCTAATCGACTTTTCCAAAGCCTAGTTCAGGTTTGCGGTTATGAAGACACAGCAGACACACAGGCCCTATCTTTCACATTCTTGTGCATTTTGTGGACAAAACAAGCTAATTTCATACAGTGACAAGTGCCGAGGATTCAAGTACTTCCTACAAGTTGGTCCATATGTGACCAAAATGATTTTAAGTGCATTAATGTTATACGCTTCTGAATACAGCTATTTTACAAGCAAAGTATCATTTCTGGTTCCTTGTGGAGATCAGGTCTGTTTGTACAACGGGCTCACTCCTTCTGTGAACGGGGCTTATTTAGAGCCAAGTGACAGAACGGGTTGAAGAGAGAAAAACAGCAGGATGACAGGTCTTCTGCCCCTAAATCAGATACGTAACTAACACGAATGCTGCATACATTCATCAGAAGCTAAAGGTAATCTTTTCCTTTACTTTTTTGACATAATCACACAAATTTATAGTAAACAAAATTTTAGCATAAAGACAAATGGACCCAATACAGTATTAATTCCCCAAATGCTGATGCTCTTTACCCGCGTCTAACAAAATGCGTTTCCCTTTTAAAAGATAAATGAATATATGCACAGGTTTCAGGCTCCTCATGGTCTGCCAGCGACCTGGGGAGGCCGTTCAGAGACCATCCTGACGCTACCTAGGGGACAACGGGTGGGTCTTAAGGTGCCCACGGCCTGTCGCCGCCATTTCAACGTATTTCCTGTGAAACAGATGCGAGGGTTCGAGAAGATAGCCTTCCGCTCCCACTTTAAGATGAATTCGGATACATTTGGGAGGAAAAACATCTCAGTTTCATCAGGGTTTCAAACTCCAGTGCTCAGAGCCTAAGTGCAGGCAAGACAACCTCTGAAGCCTCATCACACCTTTAAAGCACACCCATCTCTGCTGCGGTGATTTCACTGAGCCCTTGGCTTCAGCCCGAGTAGAGGCTGTTTGTACAATCACCAGGGGTGGAGAATCTACACGGAGCCTCAGGCTCTCAATGAGAAGCACATCTGCCATAAGGAAGCACCCCCCACCCCGAAGTGCTGGGTCCCAGGGATCCTTCCAGAGAACATTCACAGAGGAGCAGCCTCCCCAGACAGAGACCACGAATGGACACACCAGTGCTTCTGTCCTGGAGGCTCTCTTCAGAGGATATTGGGATGAAACTGAGGCGCCCAAGTCCTGGATTGAATTCTAACAGCAATCACTGAACACCCGAGGGCTTCCAAAGTCAACTGGAAAAACCACTTGGATGAGAATCTGCCACAAAGAGAAAAGAAGTCCAGGAATCTGACTGTCGGAGAAATCTGAAGGTCCTGCAGAGGACTTACCCTCCCTCTTTTCCGCACGCCCACAGGCAGGTCCTGCTGACACCCCATCCTCACGGACACCCAGTCCAGCCCGCCTCCCTGACACGCATCCACAGCCTCCCTCACCCCTCCCTGGATGGGGTCTCTTCACCGTGTCCCTACCTGCAAATGTTCCACAAACCAAGGAGAGTGAACAGAGCCATCAAGCCACACCTCTCCCACGTGCCGGATCCAGGCATCCTTTCCTGAGCCATCAGACACAGGCTAAGCGCACCACCCCACCTGCTCAGCCCAACGCCCCCCATTTTCTGCTTCACCCCATCTTCTTGCTGACGCGTGTGTGAATCACCGACCTGCTCCCAGGCGGAGGCTGATGTTTGCTGCCCCCTCTGCCCAAGATGCTCTTCTTCTCCATCACTCAGTGGCTCCCTGGTTTCCCAAAGGTCCCCTCCTCCCAGGATCTGGGCATGAAATGCGAGCTCGAAGTGCTAAAGTGGTCTCAAAGCCACTGCGCTGGCGGCTTTCTGTCTCACACACATGGTTCACGAGAGCCATGAACTCAGGTAACTCTCCCAAGATAACACCACAGTCACAGGAACATGATGAGAAATCGTGGGGTAACCGCCTTGGTGCTTCTGAGGCACCCCCCTGACGCTACTAAGACAGGGATGTGTGGGTGGAGGGAAAGCACATCGACGGCGTTGCTGCAGGTGAGACGGGCATCTGGTCTCCACCGCATCCCACGTTCTTTCCTGCAGCCTGCGGGTAACGCTGCCATTACCAAAGCATTTCCTCTTTTCTTTCTTCCTAATGCAGTTTTCAGTGTGGCTTCCTGTACAGGCGCGGCTGCTGTGTTCCATGGTGCTCTGCTGAATGGGGTTTTATATATAAAAACGATATATGTATGAATCAGAAATTGGTAGCATTTTAAAGGCTGCCAAATTTCACTCTAACCAGGAGGAACACTGCTGGAAATTTCAGTACGGAAGAGAAATATATTGATGAAATGATTCTGTCTCCTCAAATGTACACTCAGTATTTCTTCTGCTGTAGAATTTGTCACAAAATCACTAATGTCCTTCTGAAATTACTTACTCTCCATCTGTCTGCATATCCTTTATCCCTGAAAGCCTAGACCAGAGGGAACATCTGAGGGTCCGTGCAGAGAGAAGAGGACGCACCGGATAGGAGGCTGCTTTGTGCACAGAAGTGGAGGGCTTGCCCGTTCTGACCAGGACCCTCAGCTCAACAGCCGTGGCTGTGCTGAATGTCAGGTGGGTCTGCAGATGTAGGAACGAGGCGCCCCCAGCCTAAGGGTGCAGCAAGGCGGCCCTGCCAGCATGGGCTGGCGCAAGGGGCCAAGCAGGTAACAGGATGGAACAAAACGCGTCTGACAAGCCTGTGTGTGGTGGGAGAGTAATGGCCCCCAAGTCTGACCAAGTTCTAATTCCCGAAACCTCTGAATATGTCACCTTAGGTAGCAAAAGGGAATTTTCAGATGTCACGCAGGTTATGGACATGGATACGGGGAGATGATTCTGGTGGGTGAGTTTTAAAAGCAGAGTTCAGCTGCGGTCAGAGAGAAGTGACCACAGAAGAAAGGTCAGAGGTGAGGGGCGCTGCTGACTCAAAGCAGAGCCAGGGACTTGAGCCAAGGCCGCAGGTGCCGCTGGAGCCCAGGAAAGGCGGGAAGAGACCCCCAGAGCCTCCGGGGGCCGGCCCTGCACACACCTTGGCTTTAACCCAGTGAGACTGAGTCCAACTTCCGACCTCCATGACCGTAAGATAACAAATTCGTGTTGTTTAAGCCACTGAGCCTGTGGTTATCTGTTAAGGTAGCAAAAAAACACACACGATGCAAAAAAGACCAAAAAATACATACGATATAAAAGAAGCAGGTACTTTGTCTGATTTTGGCTAATGCAAAAACAGAGGCTAAATTTCATCATGAATCTAGATTTTTAGAGAGGTCATAAATATAAATTTTATATGAACTACCTCAACTATTAAATATTGGAGGAATGCTTCGGGAAGGATCAACCATAATGAGAATCAAACAAAAGACATTTGCACAGGGTTGGTCATCAAAACCAGGAAGTGTCTGCTTCACGGTCTTCTTAGTACAGTCCCTACTTTGTGTCACTCCTTGACTTTCTTCTCTTAAAAGGGGAATATTTTTATCTAAGTGCGTGCAGAAAATCTGTGAAGGACTCTTCTTTGTAACTTGGCACAACTGTTGTAGTAAAGGAAACTCTCTGCTGGAAAAAGTTCTAATTCCTTTGAAATGAAAACATTTGGTCAGACCTGCAAGAATCTTTAGGAGCTGTCTTTAGTCACAGGAGTATAAGATGGTGTATGCAGCTTACAGAAGGATGACAGAGCCCCAGAGATTCTTATAAACTGGGGACTCCAGGGACCCAGATGTGCCTGGCCCAGGGGAGAAACGCATTTCCTGGATTTTAAGGAACACGTCTATTAGAAGGTGCTTAGCTAATGAACTTTAGTAAACATGTTTATCAAAATTTATTTTTAAAAGTGTAATATTTTGAGAAATTGTCATACCTAGTTAACGACAGACTGCTTATACCTTCTGCAAATTATGTGAATATTGCTTCAGTGCATATGTATTCCCTTATCATAACCTCACTAAGAGTAGGAACTCATCTCTTATTCTTTTGGTTCCTCTTGAAGCGAAGAATGTGGGGTTCTACCCGAGACGTGTTCAACTGCTTGGTCACTAAACACACGTGCACGCACGTGACCTCTTCCTTCAAACATTTTCTTGACTTTTCATTATCAACAGTTAATTAATTCTCTCTAGAGTGGCCGCGAGGGGTCTAAATGAAACCCTCGGAAGGAACTAGTGTTTACTGTAGATCAAGCCTTGGGCTCTACATCACAAACACCATAGCAATTCCCCATCGTCTGGGACGTGATGTGCGGTTGATTTCTAGTAGAACTCCCCTCTGAAGACCGCCCCCTGCCTCCTCCGGTCCTCACTCCTCGCTGCCCTTTTATTTCTCGGTCAAGGGCACACGGTGCTCCCTGTGACAACGGCTGGACCCCTCAGAGGCATCGGCTCCCTCCCTCTGTGCCCCCCCGGCGGCAGCTCACACATCACACCTTTCTCCCTCTCCCTCGGGTCCCCTCTTTCCTCCCAGGCGGCCTCACCGCTCACGCGGCTCCGGAGCCCCTCCAGAAACGATGCGGGTCACAGCCACGTCCTCCAGGGAGCTCTCCTGGCTTCATCAATGATTTCCAAGGTTATTTTTGAATGAATTCCCACCAGCTCAGTAGCCTAACGGATAAAACCAAGAGAAGGAGAGAGTCTCCGGCTGAAGCCTGGATGGTGGGAGGGGGGTCA